>NC_041219.1:35303517-35344390 GCF_002837175.3 Physeter macrocephalus | reverse complement strand
GTCTATGTATAGCTGATTCACTTTGTTTTAAAGCAGAAACTAACACACCATTGTAAAGAAATTATACTCCAATAAAGATGTTAAAAAAAAAAGTCACCAGAGGGGCTCAATCGTAGATTTGAACTGGAAGAAGAGGGAATCAGCAAACTTAAAGATAGATTGATAGTGATTATGCAATCCAAATAACATAAAGAAGGATGGAGAAGAAATGAACAGAGCATTAGAGATGTATGGGGCATCCTTGAATATACCAACATATATGTAGCAGGAAAACCAGGAGAGGAGAGAGAGAAAAGCAGAAAAAATATTTAAAAAACAGTGGCTGAAAAGGTCCTAAATTTATTGAAAATATTAATCTACACATTCAGTAAGGTTAATGAGCTCCAAGTGGGAGAAATGCAAAGAGATCTACAAACATACACATGATAGTAAAAATGCTGAAATCCAAAGATTAGGAGAAGATCTTGACTGCAGCAAGAAAAATAATTCAGGGAACTGCAATA
This sequence comes from Physeter macrocephalus, assembly GCF_002837175.3. Classification (NCBI taxonomy): domain Eukaryota; kingdom Metazoa; phylum Chordata; class Mammalia; order Artiodactyla; family Physeteridae; genus Physeter; species Physeter macrocephalus. The sequence goes on along the minus strand of NC_041219.1, from coordinate 35,343,887 downwards.
AGATGAACAGCTAACGTCTCAGCAGAATGATTCGAGGCCAAAAAGCAGTGGGATAACTTATCCAGAGTGCACAAAGGGAAAAAAAACTATCAACCAAGAATATTATTGATATATCCAACAAATACAAGGCAAAATAAAGACATTTCCCAATAAGCTAAAACAGAAGTTGTTGCTAGCAGACCCACCTTACACAAAATACTAAAGAAGTTCAGGCTGCAAACAACTGGCCCCCGACAGTAATTCAAGTTTATATGAAAAAACAGAGTACCAATAAACATAACTATGTAATTACAAAAGACAACATATTTCTTCTCCTCTCTTAACTGATTCTAAAACTAACTGTCTGAAATGCAAATCAAAACTACAGTGAGGGGCTTCCCTGGTGGCGCAGTGGTTGAGAGTCCGCCTGCTGATGCAGGGGACACAGGTTTGTGCCCCAGTCCAGGAGGATCCCACATGCCACGGAGCGGCTGGGCCCATGAGCCACGGCCGCTGAGCCTGTGCTCTGCAACGGGAGAGGCCACAGGTGTGAGAGGCCCACGTACCGCAAAAAAAAAAAAAGAAAACTACAATGAGGTACCACCTCATGCCGGTCAGAATGGCCATCATTAAACAACTACAGATAACAAATGCTGGAGAGGGTGTGGAGAAAAGTGAACCCTCCTACACTGTTGGTGGGAATGTAAGTGGGTGCAGTCACGGTGGAAAACAGTATGGAGGTTCCTCAGAAAACTAAAAATAGAACTACTGTATGATCCAGCAATCCCACTCCTGGGTGGATATCCAGACAAACCTGTAATTCAAAAAGATATATGCACCTCTATGTTCATAGCAGCACTATTCACAATAGCAAAGACAAGGAAACAATCTAAATGTCCATCAACAGATGAATGGATAAAGATGTGGTACATATATACAATGGAATACTACTCAGCCATAAAAAGATGAATTAATGCCATTTGTAGCAACATGGTTACAACTAGAGATTATCATACTAAGTGAAGTAAGTCAGAAAGAGAAAGACGAATATCATATGATACCACTTATACGTGGAATCTAAAATATGACACAAATGAACCTATCTATGAAACGGAAACAGAATCAGGGACACAGAGAATAGACTGGTGGTTTCCAAGGGGGTGGAGGGTGGGAGAGGGTTGGATTGGGAGTTTGGGACTAGCAGATGCAAACTGGTATATATAGAATGGATAAACAACAAGGTCCTACTATATAGCACACGGAACTATATTCAATATCCTGTGATAAACCATAATGGAAAAGAATATGAAAAAGAATGTATATATATGTATAACTGAGTCACTTTGCTGTACAGCAGTAATTAACACAACACTGTAATTCAACTATACTTCAATTAAAAATAAATTTTAAAAAAGTAATTGTATGAAACAATATGTATACAATGTGTTGAACCTATAACATAATGGAAATGTAATATATTTGCCAATAAAAGAACAAAGGAGATAAGAGGGAGCAAAGCTGGACTGGGCTAAGAAAATGACCCCAGATGAACAAATGATGAAAACCAGAAATCATAAATAAGAAGGCTAATATTACAAAAGATATATACATATATAGATACAATATACTACATATTAATAACTTGTTCTCTCTCATGAGAGTTCTCATACACACACACACACACGCACACACACACTTTCATTTCTTTCTTCTCTCAGCTTCTTTAGAAAGAAGACATATAATATATTGATATTGGTATATCAATACAATGGAATAATATTCATCTTTAAAAAGAAGTACTGATACACGTTATAACATGGATAGAACCTGAAAACATTTTGTCAATCACAAAGACCACATGTTGTGTGATTCTGTTTATACAAAATGTCCAGGAAAATCTACATAGACAGAAAATAGATTAGTAGTTGCTTAGGGCTATGGGGGATGGAGGAATAGGGAGTTGATAGCTAAAGTGCACAGACATCTTTCTGTGGCAATGAAAATGTTATAAAATTGACTGCAGTGATGGTTGTACATATCTGTGAATTTTAAACTTTAAATGGATGAATTTTATGATAGTGAATTATATCTTAATAAAACTGTTAAATCTTTATATACAACATTACACTGATGTATTAGTTTCCTATGGCTGCTGTAACAAATCACAACAAATCTGATGGCTTAAAACAACATAAATTTATTTATTCTCTCATAGTTTTTTGAGGCCAGAAGTCTGAAATCAGTTTCACAGCGTAAAAGTGTTGGTAGGGCCTTGTTCTTTCTGGAGGCCTTAAGAGAGAATCTCTTTCCTTGCCTTTTCTAGCTTTTAGAGGCTACCTGTATCCCATAGTTTGTGGCCCCTTTCTCCATCTTCAAAGTGCATCATCTCAATCTCTGTTTCCATCATCACATGGCCTTCTCTCTTGTGAGGACCTGTATGATTACATTGGACCCACCTGGATAATCCAGGATAATCTCCCCATCTCAACATCCTTAACTTAATCACATTGTCAAAGTGCCTTTTGCCACATGAAGTTAACATTCACAGGCTCCAGGAATTAGAATATGGACATCTTTGGGGAAGCCAATTATTCAGTTTACCACAACTGGTAAATTGGAGACAAAATGGACATTGTAAATGTTGGATCTAGAAGTTGAAAATGAAAAGCACACACAACACAACATTTTCAACACCTCTGTGACCAAATGTTTAGGTTTTTCTCCCACAACAATTCAGTTCAGTTTTCTGATGAATACTAACTGGGTATTCTGCAATTCAACTCAATTCTGACATTGTCTACCTTGAGTTAGCAACAGATCCCATAGGTTAAGGGCTCAGTCTCACGAGACTGCTTTCCACTTCACATACCAGTCTCAAGTAGTACGTTCCCAGGTTACCCATTCTTCTGGCAGACTTGACTACAAATGAGGAATTCCCATGACACCTTCCTTCTATAATTTACTATGACAGTTCACATAACTCACAGAAATACTTACTTATATTTACCAATTTATTATAAAGGATATGATAAAGGATACAGATGAATAGCCAGATGAAGAGGTACATAAGGCAAGGCATATGAGAATGGGTATGGAGTTTCTGTGCCTTCTTTGGGCACACCACCCTCCCAGAACCTCTATGTGTTCTTGTTCACAAAACTAGAAGCTCTCCAAACCCCCTACTTTAGAGATGTTTGCAAAGGCTTCATCACATAGGCATGATCAATAATTAACTCAGTCTCTAGCTTCATTCCCCTCCCCAGAGGATGAGAGGTGAAACTAAAAGTTCCAAGCTTCTAATCATGGCTTGGTCTTTCTGGTGAACGGCCCTCATCCAGAAGCCTCTAAGAGTTGCCTTGTTAGAACAAAAGATGGTCTTATTGTCTCGGAAATTCCAAGGGATTTAGGAGCTCTATGTCAGGAATCGGGTCAAAGACCAAATATTAGAACAAAAGATGCTCCTAGCACCCCCCCTCACTTAGGAAATTACAAAGATTTTAGGAGATCTGTGCCAGGAACCAAAGGTGAAGACTAAATATATATTTCTTATTATATCAGAATATCACAGAAGTACAAACCCTGGATAGACTGATAATCATTAAAGAAACTGAAACTGAAGAATTATCTCCTTCAAACTCTTTGGGTCTAGCTGGTTCTACTAGAAAGTCAACTAATGTGACCACTTTTTTTGAGATTTCTTTTGTATGAATTGCCACATGGCCTTCTAAAAATATTTACCAAAGACTCCATCAGGTGTCACTAACTTCCTAAACATATTTCCTACTGGACATCTCCAATCTACTAAGATGCCTCACAAACACCTCAAACTCAACATAACCAAGACTAAACTCATCATCTTTCCCCTCAACTAGTTATTTCATATATGGTTTCTTATCTTTATCAGTTTTTGAATATATATTAAAAAAAAAAAACCCTCTGGCTTAAGCCAAAAGACAACATACTAGTTGCCCATAAATGAAAAAGTCCAAGCGATAGGATAGCTTCAGGAATGGCTGGATTCAGTACTTAAAGGATATCATCAGGATTTTGCTTCCGTGTGTGGGCTTTGCCTTACATTGTGTTGGCTCCATTCTCAGATAGATATACCCTTAGAGGGTTCAAGATAACTACGGTAGCTCTGCGAATTTCCATGTCCATGTCTTTTTCAATAGGTCCCACAAAAGCTCTGAAATTCATGCTGACTGTTAACAGCTGAGTTGCTGTAATGTATCTTGAAATGTGTCTAGAAGAATGGGATACACTGATTGGCTCTGCCTGGATCATGTGCTCCACTCCCGGAAATGGAGGTAGAGTCAATTCCATCTAGGAACACATGGACTGAAATTGAGGAGGGGCCTACTCCCGGTTGAAAATTGGGACATAATTACCAAGAATATATGCTGAGTGGCAACAACAACCATTGTCCATCCACTGCAGCGAGTGTTTCCTGTCTTAGTGAATGGTACCATTCACGTGTTCAAGCAAGAAACCTGGGAGTCCATCTTTAGGTCTTCTTTCTCCCGTTTGCTCCACATCCAGCACCCTACTATTACCACAACCTCCTGATTCTCTCCCCATAAATGTCTCTCAGATCTCTCAAGTTCTCTTTATTTTCACTATTACCACTCTAGTTCCAAGCCTCCAACATCTCTCTCCTGCATGCTCTACTGGCATTTTAACTGACCTCCCTGTATCCACTTTTAATTCACTCTAATACACCATCTACATTGGAATTAGAGGGATCTTTAAGAAACTAAAATCTGAACATGACACCCTCCTCTTCTGTCTCTTCAGTGACTCCTTGTTCTTCTCAGAATAAAGTGGCCTTGTGCACCACCCCCTACCCCCTGCCCTGAACTGTATAGTACATTTGACCAAGCCTCCTTAAGTCCTTAAATGTGCCATGTTCTCTCTCCCCTGAAGAAATTTCTCATAATAGGTCTATTGAAACTCTATTCCTCCACCCTGTTCACTAGCACATGGCAAACCCATACCCATCCTTCAGATCTTGGCTTAGACATCACTTAGTCCAGAAAAACTTTCCTCATCTCCTTAGTCTGGGTAAGGGGTCCCCCATTAGGCAACTGTGGCACCCTACCCCACCCCACCATAGTAGTTTTTGTACTGTATTATAAAAACCTGTGTATTTGTCTGAATCTTCCACTAAACTGTAAATTCTATAAGAAGAGTAAATATGACTATCTTGTTTGTTGTGGCATCCCCAGAATTTCTAGCACAGTATCAATGTAATAAGTGCTTGATAAATGTTAAAAATAATAGCTAACATTTACTAAGAATTTGTTATGTGCCAGTTACTATTTTAAGTGATTTACATGTGTTAATTCATTCAATCCACAAACACTTAATGCCACTCCCAGTTTATAGATGAGAAAACTGAAGCACAACAGGTTTGAGTGAATTGCGAAGGTTATAGAGCTAAAGATTATAGAACAAGACTTGAACCCAGGAAGTCTGGCTGCAGAATCCAAGTTTTTAACCACTATGCTATATTCTATGTATATGCAAGCATGCAAAAATGCTGTCCTAGATATTCTGAGGAACACAAAAATGACAAGGGGAGTGGAATAAGAAAGTACATAGATACATAAAATACCCGATGGAGTATTATGTAATACAAGGCTTTCTCTCTTTTAAAACACACAAACAGTAACAAAATCTTTGTTTGGTGAGATGGGATTTATTCACAGAGAAATATTCCAGTATAAAAATTCCCAAATTCAAAATGTGTTTGTGACTCAATTATACAGTGGCAGTTGATATTTATGTTAAAAATGAAAAACAAAACCAACAAGTTATTCTGGGCACTAAACCATGTTTAAAACTGCTGCATTTATGTTTCTGAAATATTTTTCTATAACTACTAACCTTTCCAACAGGACTAGCTCTTTGACATTTCTTAAGAATTTCCATGCAAGGCCTATGTTTTTCTGCTTTAAAAGAAACAAAGAGGGCTTCCCTGGTGGCACGGTGGTTGCGCGTCCGCCTGCCGATGCAGGGGGGCCGGGTTCGCGCCCCGGTCTGGGAGGATGCCGCGTGCCGCGGAGCGGCTGGGCCCGTGGGCCGTGGCCGCTGGGCCTGCGCGTCCGGAGCCTGTGCTCCGCAACGGGAGAGGCCGCAGCAGGGGAGGCCCGCATACCACAAAAAAAAAAAAAAAAAAAAAAAGAAACAAAGATATTATGACTGTCTGGTACTTCAGTCTATAAATAATTAAAATAAAGGAGACTTCACTCAACATGCCCCCAAATTAAGTTAAATCTTAGGAGAAGTATTTTATAAGCATATTTAATAACAAAAATTGTTATTATTTAAGCATTACTGTCTGCTTCAAATGCGTTACTTCTCTATTAAAAGAACATTTAATGATTTTTAACTTATTTCATTATAACGCTGTACAAGGTAGTTAATCAAACATATAGAGAATAAAAACACACTTACGTATTCAACTGAAAGAAATGCTGCTGGTGGTATAATCTGCGGGTCTCTGAACCCAGTTTAATGAGCTGTGGTTAAAACAATACACTTTTCAGTGACCAGGAACATCTTCCAAAAGGAACAATGGCCACTTGCTGATGACAATCTAAAATGCTCTTGGTTCTTTCAAGTCTATAGAACTTTTCTAACAAGTGTAAAATAATAATACTATCTGCTTACATTTGTGGAAAACAATGTTAATAGCCTGTAGCATATTCATGATAAATGTAATGTGAGCAAGCTTGATTTCCTCTCTGAAAACTGGAGAGGTGAATGGATTTAATGATACTTAAATAATATTTTTAGAATAGTAAATGTTAGGATAGTCTGCAGAGGAAATATATATAATCTATTCTCTAAGAAGTACTTAAAATTGGTCCAACCACTCAAGTGTGAAAGAAGGCTTACCTTAGGGACTGAATTGGATGACCACCTTTGAAGCTGTAATGAATATAGCAAATGATTAAAAACTTATTTACTAGAGTAAACTTCCAATTTGGGCCTATTTAGGGAAAGATCAATTTGAAACAGATAAAAGGCTGGACTTCAGGATAATCTGAAATAAAGTGGTAGTATTTTGAAGAAATTTTTAGTAATTTGAAAGAATATATTTAACAAAATTTTAGTGAGTAGAGATTCTTAGAATCAGGATTTAATAAAGAATGTAGCAAGGACCCACAATTTGCTTTTCCATTTTGGAAAAGAGTTTATTCCCAGGTTTAAAATGCCCTCTATATTTTTGTTTTAATAACTATTTCCTTAGGAAACCCTTTGTTCATATGTAGCCCAAAGTTAAACTTTCACTCTATCTTACACAAATGGTTACAAATTTTTAATGAATAGAATTTCTATGCATTACAAAATTACCATGTGACCATTTCAACATATATGAATGTAATATCTGCAAAGTAACTGGTTCCAAATAGATCAAGAGTATTACTATCTAAAACAAAAATGCAAATTCTCAGTAAAACTTATATTTTTTCCTAAGGAAAGAAGTAATGGCTGAAAGAGAAAACAAAATGATGGGGAGTAACAACAAAAATTTTAAACATTACTGTCTGAGTGTTAAACTTGGATAATTTATTCATTAACTTTGTTAGCTGAAGAGAAAGTAATTTTGAGTAGTTACTGTAAAAGGTCAGATGGAAAACAAATTTCTTCTGTGTCAATAGGTTAACAAAATGTTATGCTTGCTGACTCTGTATAAAGAGGGCAACTCAGAGAACACTTGACCTGATTAGCTCATCAGCAGCCCATTAGGAGGTTTTTCTTGGAAAAGAAATGGGGAACCCATTTGCACCATTTTTATTACCTTCCAGATTTTTGTATGCTATTGTGTAGCAGATGCTTAGCTACTAGTAGGCACTTGATGTGCAATTATTGGAATATCTGAGTTCTGGTTTACAATTTCAGGAATCCTGATGGCTTCTGGGTTCCACAGGAAACGAAAAGGGAAAAATATTTCACACAAATGTTATCTTTGTGACCGACTTCCTTGTGTATATACAGATGATTCATTTTCCTCTGTACATCCCAAGATATAAGATAAATGGTGTAAGTATTTATTTAATGTTTGTGCTTATCAGCCCCCAGTGAGACTCTGAGCTTCTCAAGATTAAAAACTTTGCACCCCAAGTTCTGACACAGTGTCTAACACATTGTAAGTTCAATAAATGTTTTCTGAATGCATTTTTCTACTGACTGGATAGTCACAAGTACTTTCAGAAGGAATTTATTCTTCTTAAAGTGGTATCAACAGGTATATCCACGTCTCCATTTTGCTTTAATCTTTCTCATTTATACACATTTCTCAACTTCTTTTAATGAATAAGAATTAATTAGAGGTGCAGAAGACATCTAAACATCTACATTCCTAAGGTTTGCCTTAGGAATTTTCACTTCTGATGTTTTTTTTGATCCAAATGACTTCTCACATTTATATATGCTGTTAAAAATGCTTGTGTACAGGGACTTCCCTGGTGGCACAGTGGTTGGGAAGTGGTTGGCTGCTCGGGAAGATCTCACATGCCTCGGAGCAGCTGGGCCCGTGCGCCACAACTACTGAGCCTGCACTCTAGAGCCCACGAGCCACAACTACTGAGCCCGCGTGCCACAACTACTGAAGCCTGCATGCCTAGAGCCCGTGCTCCGCAACGGGAGAGTCAACCGCAACGAGAAGCCCGCGCACTGCAGCAAGGAGTGGCCCCCACTCGCCACAACGAGAGAGAGCCTGCGCAGAGCAAGGAAGACCCAACGCAGCCAAATAAATAAATAAAATTTTAAAAACAAACAAAAGAGAAACAAACAAAAAAATGCTTGTGTACAAATAAAGGGCTAAGGCTTAAGTAGCTTCTTCCTGATATTTAGGTTAAAAATAAAAATTGTTTGCATGTTTGAATGCTTCAGTTCAACTACTTTATCTTTTATTGTATAGTAGATGCTTACATTCATTTCCTTGGCTAATGCTTTTCAATGGAATTTACCGTTTAAATGTTTATTGTTATCTAAGTTTTTTAAATGACTATTAAAATTTTGGAAAATAAATCAAATCACAATGGACCAATACAAAGATTCTGAAAACAAGGAAAGATATAAGTATAGTGATTAATAATAGAGATAAAATCATTTTCATAAAAGATTTATACCAGGAAGTAATAGCCAATAAAACCACAAAAATCATAGATTCTATAAGTATATAAAGAAACACGACTTAAAAACAACTAACTACTGAGACAAAAGAGAAGTGGAAAAATAAAGAAAAGCTATAATGAAGTAAGTAATGTCATATAAATATCTTATACATTACTAGAAGTAGAAATTAAAACAGCAACAACACTGCAGGGGGAAAAATCACTTATGAGGTGGATAAGCTTGACAACTCTGAGGACATCTGCTGATCCAGGTAAGATGGACCTTCAATTTAGATGACATCAAGGGGTGTGGAGAATATAAGTCAAAGGCCACACTCCACCTGACCTGAGTAACCAAGTAGAAAATAAGCACATTAAACTGAAACTCTGAAGTAAGTAAATGCACCTTCCTAACCATAACCCACACACAGGGAACTTGAGGAGGATGGGATTTCATGCTGAGCAAAGTAGAGAGAGAAAAATAGAATAAGAAAAACCTACCTCTTAAAAATGGTAACCACCAGTGAGCTCTTGCATAGATTTTTAGCCTTAACTCATTATCAACAGGGTAGTCCAGAAAACCTCAAGCTAATTTAAAATTTAGTTTAAAGTGGTCCTGGACTGTTTATGCCTCTGGGGATCTGACAGAAACAAATGCAAATCCTGACTAGAGGAGACAGCTTCACTCTAAGCCTTAGGGAATCCATACAAATAATATTTCCAGGACAATTGATAGTACATAGTTAAAAATAACCAAGCCCACAAAGAAATATGATACCACGAGTGAGAACAGAAACACAAACAGCCAGCAAAAAGAGATCCACAAAAATATCACATATTGGAATAATCAGGCAAAGATTATATAAAAAAATAGGCTTGCAACGTTTGAAGAAATAAGGTCAAAATTGAAAATATCTGAAGGGAAGTAGAAACTATAAAATGTGACCTACAAGATATGAAAAAAAAATGAAAATATAATATCTAATTTAAAAAAATTAAGTTAGATGTATCTAGCAACAGACTGAATAAAGCAAAAGAGAGAATTACTGAACAGGATAACAAACCTTAAAAATTCACCCAAAATGCAGCATAGCAAAAAAGAGACATACAGAAAATGTGAAATACAAGTAGAGAGACAAAAGAAAATAGAGAGGGCAAAGATTAATTTGATTGGAGAAGGAGAAAAGAGATATATAACAAAGACAATATTTGAAGAAACAGATAACAGTTTTCCAGAGATGACGACAGATACACATTTTAAAAACTATAATAAACAATAGGTCTGGATAAAAGAGTGGCAACACAAATAATATGAAACAGATTAATATCTGGAAAAACAAAGAATTCTAACAATCCTATAAGACATTAAAAATTGAGATTGAAAAGGAGTCCAAGAGAAAAATGGGCAAAGGATATGAACAGGCAACTCACATATAAAGAAACCTGAATGGCCAATATACATATAAAAAGATAATCAACTCAGTAGTAATCATCACGATGCAAATTAAAATAATAAGATACTAATTCACACTCACCAAATTAGCAATAATTGTAAAGTTTGAAAAAAACAAGTGTTAAAAAGATTGTGGGGATATCAGTTATTCTCATACACTGCTGATGGAAGCATGAATTAGTACAAGCCACTTCAGAGGAATTTGACAGTACCTATTACAAGTCAAAATGCTCATACCCTATAACCCCAAAATTCCAATTTGAGGACTCTCTCCTAAGAAAAAAATCATCATTGAGGCATAGGAGACATTTACAAGCATATTAATTGCAATTTTATTCATAATAATGAAAAACTGAAAGAAAAGAACATGTCTATTGATAGAGGAATATGATTGTGTATGCACGTATTTGATGGAACACTATGAAACAGTTGAAAGAAACTAACAAGATCTAAAGGTTTCAACCTCAATAGATCTGAAAAGCATACTGTTGAGTGAAGAAGTAAATAAGTCTCTAGAAGCATAAGCACCAGACTCATAACAGTCTGAGGCTGGGGTTTTGAGGAGAAAAAAACAGGTGAAGGAGTAGAGGCAAAGGGATTTACTGTTTCCAAAAGTGAATACATTCATATTTTGTTGTGTAATTAAAAATTAAACTTTAAAAAAGTTTAAGAATGATTAAAAATTAGTAGGCATGACAATGGGAAATATTCTTGCAGGAGTTTTCAACAATTGTTAAATTTAAATTCAAAGTGCCATCTTTTGCAATGTCATATAGCTTAAGTTCATTATTTGTTATCAGTTAAAGTACATTCATCTGTGCCCAAGGTCTTTGATTCAGCCTTGATTACAGTAACAGTTGTAGTGATAGCAATGTGTTTCAATGTTATTTAATGAGAAACTTGGAGTTGTTAACATAAGTGCTTTTAAGAATGCAAAGCATTGAGCTAGCCATTACCCTTTGTTTTAGCTAGGTAATGAAGGAGTATAGAGAATATTTATATACCAGTTACCATAAAATTTAAATTAAAGCTATACTTATTCTGTATCATGTTATCTTAAAGTGGAATTTCTGCCTAAGTTTACAAAGTAAGACAGCTTTCCTATAATATTCAAAGGTTTGTTTTTAATAATTTCAAGGACTGTTGATTTGTAAAATGTTGAGAATATAAATTCTTGTTATAGGAAACTACATTTTTTACAATGTTGGCCCTAGAGAATTGTCTTTGTTCACATAAAACTGTAAACCACGTTTGTCATAGTTTGCGTTTGCTCACTAAGTTTACAATAGTTAAGCACTCCCTCTGACCTCCCAACTCCAATATTGTTACAATTAACTCAACCAGACTGGATGGCTTCTTTTGAAGAATGAAAAAATATATTTAAGACTTTCTTTCTTGCAGAATTTATTTTTGCGATTAAATAAAACAACTGATTCAAACATTATTTTGAAGGTACACAGCAGAATCTTATTCCATTGCACACGATTCATCAGGAACATAATTTAATGTAAAAGTTATAAATGGAATATCAGGATGGCAATTAACAGCCTGCTTTTCTCTTTACAACAGTAAGATTTAAATATAAAAATAAAAACAAAAAAAAATACTAGGGAAAGCATGAGGTTTAAAAAGAAAATCTCTTGAGTAGGAAAGGTCTGACTAAAACCATAAAAAAAGATTGATGAATTCAACTATATATGAATAAAAAGTCTAAATTGTCTAAAGAAATAAACAACACAAAGTACAAACAATAAACTGAAAGGAAACATTCACAATACAAATTACAAAGGGTTAATTTCATATAATGTATAAAGAATACAAAAAAATCAAGAAGAGTGAGCAAAGGTCATAAACAGATAACAGAAAAACGAGTACCGAAGAAAATACAAATTAATTTTTTAATAAAAAGAAAAACTACAGAGAGGTACTAATTTTCATTTATCAGATGAGAAAAAAATTTATGTTTGATAATAAGAGGAATCAGGCACTCATACATTGAGGTGGGAATTTCACTTGGTATAATCCGTATGAGAGCCACTGAGGAATGTCAAAATTTTAAGTGCACATAATTGTCATTCCTATATTGTCTTCTAGAATTAGTATTCAGGTATATTCAAATAATGTGCAAAGAAGTATGCACAAACAATTCATTGTAGCACTACTCATAATAACAAAAATCTGGAAACAAGCTAAATTCCCATCAGTAGAGGTTGCTTAAACAAATCATGGAGCATCTCTAGAATGGAATGTCAAACACAGCTATGGAATAATATCCAAGACATCTTGTTATATGGATAAGGCAAGCTACAGAGCTGTGTGTAAAATATGATTGTGGGTCTGTTTTTAGATTATATATACATATGAGAATATGTACACATGATGTCACAGGAAACAAAAAAGCTGATAGCAGTGGTAGGACTGAGGGGCAAGAGGAGGAGGGAGACTTATTTTTCATTGTATACTAGCTGATGACTTTTGAATTTTTTATCAAGTACACATATAACCTGCTTTAAAAATTAATTAATTAAAATTGGAGGGGGCTTCCCTGGTGACGCAGTGGTTGAGAGTCCGCCTGACAATGAGGGGGACACGGGTTCGTGCCCCGGTCCGGGAAGATCCCACATGCCGCGGAGCGGCTGGGCCCGTGAGCCATCGTCTCTGAGCCTGCGCGTCCGGAGCCTGTGCTCCGCAACGGGAGAGGCCACAACAGTGAGAGGCCCGCGTCCCGCAAAAAAAAAAAAAAAAAAAAAAAAAAAAATTGGAGGGGTGGGGAAAGAATATGTAAGTACATGTAAATACTTGATAAATTGGACAATTTGGGTACAATATAATTTTCTAGAAGGATTAACTAAAGAATAGCCAAAACTCAGAAACTTTAGGGACATCTAGATAGGGTACATCTGGATAAATAAGAATACATAAATTCATCAGGACAGCAGTATAATTTTATAAATCTGGAATTGCAGCTACATTTCTCTTCTGTTTAGTTGTGTTTAAGCTCTGGGGAGTTTACAAAGTACCAAGATATTGGTGGGGGAGGGAACAGAGAAGATCTAGTGATGGAATCACCTCTCTACACAGATATCCACTGAGACATCCACTACCCCAACTGATGTTCAATCATCTCCATAAAGCTTAGTAAGAAGTTGTCCTCATTCCTATCTAAATGGCCACTTCAGGATTTGCAGTTCCCGCGGCTTTTTCCATGCCATGCTGAGAATGCAAGTCTTCTTTTTTCTCCTGCTTTCATGCCATGCCAAGAAATATGACTCTCTGTGAGACTGGCATGGCTCTATCTTCTTGCATACCAAGGGCAGAATGTCCAAGTCATCTTAGCCATCCTGTCCCCAAGAATCTCTAAAGTCTGACACCTCCCCAACTGTTAGCCTGGAGAATAGGGAGCAGGGGCCTTCTATCCAGGACCCTCTAGATGCTCTGCTTTCATCAGCTCTCCTGCATATAACCTCTCTCCTCTCAGCTCTGGGGAATCTTTCTCTTGTCTGGTACAACAAGAAGAAGCCATGTTCTTTCTCAATGTTTCTCAGAAATATTTTGTCTATACCCTGGATCTTCTAACTTCACCTAAGGCTTAGTCTTTTAGAACACATAGTTTGTTCTACGATGTTACATCACTTACCTGTGGGAAGGGTCTCAGGGCTGACTTTCCTCTTGGTAGTAGAGATTCTAAGAAGAGAAAAAGAACAAAGGTTAGTAGTTCAATATTGACTATTAAGCCACCCCCAAAACAATGGGAGACAAAGTGGTTAGGATGGGGACTTGAACCAATGCAGTCTGGCTCTAAGGCTTCACACTATACATGCATTTATAAAGTGACAATAGCCTTTCAAAGCCCCATTGCCTTTAGCATTCTTATTAATCCATAAAATCTGAACGTGTAGCACCTCATACTTAAAGTATTCTGTTCTCATGACCACTCCAGTTTCTGCTCCTTCTTTCTACAGGGAGGCAGCAAAACATAGTGTTTACACCGTGGACCCTGTAGTCTGATACCTATATTCAAATTCTGATCTTCCACTTTTCAGCTATGTGACCATGGGTAAGTTACTCAACCTCTCTATGTATCAGTTTCCTCATTAGTAAAATGGAAATAATAACAGTACATACCTCACAGGATTGTTGCAAGGATCTGACAGGTTCCTAAGTGAGTGCCTGCTACATACTACAGGCTCAGTAAATGTTAGCCACTATTGCTATTAGTAATAACAGCAGTGGTGTTATATATTATCATTATTATTACAGTCTGCACATGCCTACTCAGAAAATACCACTGGTTGTCCACTGCGCTTGCTATAGTCTATTAGAGCAAATTTTCATCTTCAAATGGACTTAGAAGTACTATTTGATGGACAACAGGGAAGTCAGTTGGAGATAAAGACTAATCCCCTGGGTGGTTTTAGAAAACAGATATAGAAGGCAGAATGTAAAAGACACTCTCTTACTTACTTTTACCCCCGGTCAGTGGAAGTTCCCTGTCTCCAAGGTAAACGACACAGTGGGAATGGGTAGAAATATGCTACCATTTACCAGCTCAATCCCACATTCTTCCTCAGTGCTCTTTCCACAATTTGATTACTAGAAATTCCTCCTGGTATAGGCCAGATCTTTGGCCAATATGTCTGGAGTTTAGTGCTACTATAACCTCATATTTCTTCTACTGTCTTCATTAATATTTTAAAGGGGAGTTGGGAGACTGTTTCTCCCCACCCTCCAGTTAGGAGGTTTTATAGCGGAGCAATAGTTATAACCTGAAAATTTTCACTAACGAACTAGACACCTATGAAATTAGTTACCACTCAACATTTCTTCCCACATGTTACGCTAACATCTGCCAACACGGCAATTCAGCCTTCTCAACATTTGACAACACAAAGCAAACAGATTGAAAAGGGAAATTTAGGTCTTGCAAAATGAAAAAGGTAGGATAGTCACCTCAAAGAGAATAATCTGAATATAAAATATGAAACAAGCCTGTCGGGAAAAGTGGTAAAGCCTTTGAAAATGTTTGCCAAAAAGTGACTCTATATGATCGCACTAAGAAAAAAAATAAAAAACGTGACGAGAAGGGCTTCCCTGGTGGCGCAGTGGTTGAGAATCCGCCTGCCGATGCAGGGGACACGGGTTCGTGCCCCGCTCCGGGAAGATCCCACATACACCGCGGAGCGGCTGGGCCCGTGAGCCATGGCCGCTGAGCCTGTGCGTCCGGAGCCTGTGCTCCGCAACGGGAGAGGCCACAACAGTGAGAGGCCCGCGTACCACAAAAAAAAAAAAAAAAAAAAAAAAAGTGACGAGAAATATGTCATATCCTACCAACATAATATTTGTCAGAAAATGTATGCCAAAATACCAGTACTTGATCCATTCCTTGTTTTAAATCAATGCATAGTAATAAGCTAAATTTTGTAATGTGAAATAAAATAGTTTTAATGATTTTATTTCTTTTTCAAGCTTACGCCCTAATTAAATCTTTTTTCACTATTTATCTTAAAAATTTTGTCACTATTTAAAATGGACTCCTCTTAAAAGTAGGGTTTTTCCTAGTACCCATTTTGTACTGATCATGGGGTGTTACTGCGTAACAAATGTGGAATCCGAGGGCTTTCAAACGCAAACGAAGTCCCTATTCCTTGTTCTTATTTGAGAATCTCACACAAAATGAAAGTCTTCACTATTTTTCCAAACCTCAAAAAACATTGCACATAGAGAATTAGGTACAATGTGTTCAACTTTTGAACAATGTGTTCAATTTTAAATTATAAGGATGGCCTCAAAGTCATAATATTTGGAAGAAACGCTAGACCAAACGTTGTAAAGCTACTTTCCATTAAAATGATTGTTACTATATATATCTCAATTATACATATCTGAAATGTATATGTTTAGAAAACTCAACATAGATTACAGGATTAGGGTTCACTATGGCTTTCTGGCTGGATCTAAGCCTACAGCAGAAATAAAGTTTCTTTTTTCCCTACACACTATCTCCATTAACACGAAAAAAGAAACTAAACAAATCCAGACTAGTTTCTTTGATTAAAACCATAAATTCAGAGTATGCTTTGCAGGCTTACTCTGTTGGGCTAACTATACCTCTGGGGGCCCAGACATCATACCACGTGTCTCTGATTCAGATCTTTCCTTGTGGTTGACAAAGAAAAAGGTTCAACATAGAAACAAAAATGGGCTCAACCTTTCTCAAGTCCTGAAGAAAAGCAGGGCAAATTTATTCTTACAGCAAGTCACTTTTTAGATCTGAAAACAACCAGACTCCATGGTTTCTGGCCTAGTTCACTCTTCTCAGATTTCACCATCTAGAATCAAACATCTTTGCCAAAAACACCTTCTTCAATACCAATTAAACTAAAGCAGTATAGCAGAGAAGGAACTGAGATCAGTTCCAATGTTATTGTCTAAAAATTCATGACAAATATGGTAGAGGGTCATGAGTGAGACTAGAATAAAGAATCTAAGACAAACATGCTCAACCTGGGGTCCAAGGGTAGAATTTGAGAAGTTTGTAATCATGGGTGGGAGAAAAAAATTATCTTTTCTTTTTCACTAGACTCTATCTTGACATTTCCCTCAAGTATAAATACAGGCAACACATCACAGCAACATTAGCTGCATCTGCAACTTTGTTACCAATAAAAATCACAAATATTTTATATCACATTATATTTACTACAGATACCTAAAAATATCATTTACATTTATCACTACTTCAAAACTATGGTAGTAGCTAACTTGTTACTAGAATTGCATGTGATGACTATCTTCCTGCTCACAGATGCTCAGCATGAAACATGGATAACTAAATATTGAGCAACTCTGCAGTTCACAGTAATTCAGCCACCATATTTTCCAAATGTTTCCCCATGAAAGCCACATGTTTTCACATAGGAGACCCAGATCCATGTTGCTTTTCAGTATTCCCTATCTATAATTATTGGCCAATCACTGAAAGAGAAGAATCAGGTACTACACCAGAGTTTAATGTTCTCATTTAAGCTAAGCAGCAAAAGCCTTTATATTAATACTGTCTTTAATAAATAAAAATTAACTTTAACTTAGCTATATTTTAACTGCATTGTTTTATAATTTCATGTGTTAATAAAGTACATATACGTTGATGCCATGAATTTAATACTTTGATAACTGTATATAAATACAATGTTCTCTTTGTAATTCAGTGTATCTTATTTTATTCATTTAAATTCCACCAGATGGCAAAGAGGCCCATTGGTACTAAAAAGGTCAAGAGATGTTGACTAACAGATCAAGGCCAAATCTGCTTTTCTCAAGGAAATTTGGGTCAACCAATACAGTCAATTCATATGATATAGGCCAAAAAGGTTTTCTTTCATTGAAATTTTATATAGAATCATCCTCTCCTATACTTCAAATACAAGCACTAAACTTTTAAATCTGGTAGGTAATTGCTAATAAGCTTTTTCTTTGTTATCACTGCAATCACGATGAACCAAGGTTGGAATCCTAGAGAATATCTCATTTAAACCCCCTTCTCTAACCATCACCCAACATATTATATAGAATTGCAGACACCAAATTACTTTATCGGTATAGAAATACAGGAAATCCCTGTCCATCTATCCTCAGTCGTGATCAGTATCAGACAGCTTCATTCAATGCTGCCCATACCACCAGGTCTCATGTTAAATCATAGCTCCTAAAAGAGGTAGTAAACAGCAGGAAGAATTTTTGAGGCTCAGTTTAGAATGGAATGAATCAAAGAAGAATTCATTGGTATTCTGTTTACAGGACTGTTTTCCCGTCTAAGGTCATTTACTGGTTTTTCCCCCACAATGCAATGCACATGTTCCTTTTACTCAGTAAAAGCCTTTCCCTCATTCACCTCTGATAAATGCTCCTGAACTCTTTTCATGCCACTTCCTGCCCTACCTCTCAATAAACCTTAGATTGTGACTTAAAAAGTCTTCAATTTACTGTGAAAAATTTTCCCATTTTCACAAATTTTTTTCTTCATTTCTTCTTTGTGCTTCTTCATCTACTCAGTAATCTCTCTAAACCACACCCTGTTTCACTTGTTCATTCCACTACATATATTGACTGCATAAAATGTGCCTTGGGCTTCCCTGGTGGCGCAGTGGTGGGGAGTCCGCCTGCCGATGCAGGGGACACGGGTTCGTGCCCCGGTCCGGGAAGATCCCACATGCCGCAAAGCGGCTGGGCCCGTGAGCCATGGCTGCTGAGCCTGCTCGTCCAGGGCCTGTGCTCCGCAGCGGAAGAGGCCACAACAGTGAGAGGCCCGCGTACCGCAAAAAACAAAAACAAAAACACGTGCCTCAAGGGATTTACAGTCAGGGGAGAAATATAAAACAAAAATTATTTGGCAAAACACTGTGATGGGTGCTATAACACAGGATTATTTAAAGTGCTATGGAAGTATAGAGAATGTACAGATTGGCTCTGTTGGGGAAGGTAAGTCAGATTTGGTTCACAGGGAAGGTAATCTCAGAGATCTCAAAGAAAATGGCTTGAAAACACAGAACATACACTGTAATCAGTGATATAATAGGAGAAATATTTTCTGTGCTAAAAAGACATGTCTAAGGTTGAAAGGGCTCTGAAATCAGAGAGAGAGAAAGGTAGTTCTACATAAGAATAAAACTCAAGCCAGGCAAAATAACGTTGAACAGAGAAGACAGAAATTGATGTTAATCTTGACTCACTCCTGAAACCTCACTAAAATGGGATTAAAGGAGTTTAAGATAAAAAACTCACAGATATAGAGAATAGCAAAGGAGATGAAAGCAACATAAATTTGGAAGCAAGAAAACAGACGGACAAGTAGAACTGACTAGCAGACCAGAGAAAACTGAAACCAAACTGCCCATGAAGGAAGCCCAGAACTAAAATAATTTGGGCTGCAGAATCCAAGCGAGTCTTAGTAACTGGTTTCCTCAGGTATCCCAGAAAGTGAATGTATTGGTGGAGCTAAATATGAGTGAACTGATTGAAAAGTCGGAACAAGAAGCAGTAGGATTCCTGGGCCTCCAGCTCACTCCACCAGCTGAATAACTATTTTTCCCCAACTTTGGCAGAAGTTTGAAGGCTTTCTTCTCCTACATACGGAAATAGACCCTGGACTTAGGAACACCAGGCTCATTGAGAATTGAGGTAAGCTGTGTTACTAAAAGAAAATAAAAAAGGGAAAATAATGGAAAGAACATACTGAACAGTGATATGTGGGAGCTCCCATTCATAACTTGGTTCCCAGAATACTGGTAGCCAAGATTTTACAACTGTCTGGTAGTGAATCAAAGAATTTTGCTCTGGAGAAATTGACCCACTGGGGGAAAAAATCATATATCTATACATGATTTTTGATTCTCCCAAAGAAATAGCCCTTTTCTATCACCCAACCATGAAGCACACGATTTAAAACCTACACACAAACACACAGATACAGAGCCTCTTAGCTCTTAAATATGACGGGACCACCAAGTTCAACAGACATTTGAGGAAAGACTATAACAGTTAAGGGAAAGACAAAAGCAAACCAAAAGGCAGATGGAGAAATGTGGAGGAAAAGGTTCAATAGTGGAAATAGAAGAAAACTTCAAAAATAAATTAATACCTTCCATAAGGTAAGATGTTGTAACCATAAACAAAAACAAGATGATAGAAAAAAATTCTTAGAAATCAAAAATATGATAGGACAAATGAAAAATTCAGTAGGATATACTTAAAGAAATCTCCTAGGAAGGATGCCACAAGGTTTTTTGCAATGTTTTCAATTTAGTCTTTCTTCTGCTCAAGCAGACTTTTAAATGTAAAAGGTCCTATTCCATCTTGTGTGCATATCTCATAATCAATACATTAGAAGACAATTCTACATTCATACTTCTTGTATAACATATAGTTTGTTTTTGACAGAAGAGTGATGAAAGTGGACCACCATATTTCTGCTTTCAGCAAGGATTTCTTTTATATTATACTATGTTATAATTACTTTATTTTCACCCAAATGAAGGGAGTAAACAAAACTTTGTACATTTGTGATTCCTAAATAATTCACAGCGCTTGTCGTGTTTTCTCCTTTGAAACAACCTAAGATAAATGAAGTAGATAATTTTTCAGGAAAATATAAATTGTTTAAGCTAATCCAAGAATAGGTAAAATAAAAATCTTAATAAAGCAATAATAATACCATAAACTGGAAAAGATGACCAGATACTCAGTGATATGCTGACCTCTTGAGAGTGGATGGATGGATGGATGTCTTCCCAACTCTGTGTTCAGTGACATTACATTAGTAGCTTGAAATATCCCATGATGGGAGTATTTTCATCACAGAAATTGGCAAAGGCTACAAATCAGGGCTTTTTCTTTTCAGAGAGCCAGTTATTGAACATTTACCAGAACATGCCTGGAATTATCCCCTCCATCAGTTCAGGTCCAATGGTTTCCAAGAAAAGTTCTATCAAGCATTCAAAGACAAATAAT
This sequence comes from Physeter macrocephalus, assembly GCF_002837175.3. Classification (NCBI taxonomy): domain Eukaryota; kingdom Metazoa; phylum Chordata; class Mammalia; order Artiodactyla; family Physeteridae; genus Physeter; species Physeter macrocephalus. Next base: position 35,322,824 of record NC_041219.1, on the reverse strand, counting down.
TACTGTATTATATTCCTTATTATTTATATTTACATTCCTTTCCACATAATCTTTATATTCTTAATTTTATAAGGTCTCCATACTCTCTACCTCCAATCCCCCCTCCCCCCATTCCGATTTGAATTCACTCCAGTTAGGTTTTCACCCCCACCACTCCACTGGAACTGCTGGTGTCAAGGTCATTATGACACCAGTGTTTGATAAGTCCAATGATCAGTTCACATTCTTATCTTACTTAACTAATCAGGACAAGTTGACACAGTCAATCATTACCTCTTCCTTGAAACATCTTCACTTGGCTTCTAGGTCATCACATGACACTAGTTTTGCTCCTACCCACTTGATGTTTCTGAATTTGTTGATTCTTCCTCATCTCCCAGATATTTTAAAATTGCCCAAAGGCTCAGTCCTTATATTTCCTCTCAATCTATACCAACTCTTTAGGAGATCTCATCCACTTCAAAACTTTATATATATTATTTATGCTAATGAATACCAAATTTATGTCTCCAGCATGGACCTCATCCTTTAACTCCAATTTCATGTATTCAACAGCCTACCACACTTTGCTATCTGGTTACCTTATAGACATCTCAAATTTGACATGTTTAGACATATAGTTCTCACTATGATGAAGTAATTAGTATCATATCAATATTTATCCTCCCACAATAAACAATTCAAAAGTTGAACACAAATAATTATGCAACATATACAAATATTGAATCATTATGTTGTACACCTGCAATTAATATGTCAATTATACTTCAATAAAAAATTGAACAAAAATACGTGAAGAAACTGCTTTAGGCATTAGACAAAACAATACAAGTGTTGTTCCTGAGAGAGCAAAAATGCATGAGGTGAACATTATATCTCTCTGGCTTTCTGCCTAGGAACACTTTATCAATACAAATAGCACAGAGAGTGGATCACAAATAGAGAGGAGAAATCTTGACACGTAGACAACAAAGTGAAATTTGTGAGCAAAGGCACCAAAGAAGAGAGAGCTATATAGACTAGCCCCTTATATCTGCATAGAGATCCCTTTTAGTCTCTGGATGAATACTAAGTTGTGCATGCAGAGAGCAAGACTCCAAAGGGTCTTATAGGAAACAGCTACTTCAGGGCCATGAGATTAATGCAGATTCCAAAGCTCTTAAAATACTGAGAGATGTTCCTATTTTCACAAGCCAAATGAAGAGACTTGCCTGAATACCGCAGGCATTTAGTTGCAACCCTAGAATGGACAGATGTTAAGTGAAGACTTATTCTATCACTAGATTAAGGACTACTCTAGACTCTCACAAAGAAAGCTTAAAATCAAGTAGGATCAAGATGATTGAGTAAATTTCCTGTCAGCCAAAACAAACCTCAACACTGTTTAATGGAAGACATAATCTCAAACATAGTCTCGCCAGATTTTCAACAATTTTGCGTCATAAATGTCTAGCATACAACAAAAAATTACCAAACTGATGAAGAAGCAGGAAAAACTTATTAAAACCCAAAACCAGGAAGAAAAAGCCAGTAGAAACCCAGAGACTACACTAATGTTGGAATTAAATGACAAGGACTTTACGATAGTGACAGTTGACCCTTGAACAACAGGGCTTTGAACTGCATGAGTCCACCTATACACAAACTTTTTCAATAATTATACAGCCGGCCTTCACACCCATCTGTTCTGCATCCACGGATTCAACCAACTGTGCATCATGTACTATGTTTACAATCTGCAGTTGGTTGAATCCGTGGATACAAAGTTTGCAGATACAGAGGGCTTACTATAGGACTTGAGCATCTGTGGATTTTGGTATCTACAGTGGAACCAATCCCCTGTGGATACCAAGGGAATACTGTATTATAAATATGTTCAAGTGCTGAGTGAATAGATGTAGAATCTAAAAAGAGAAATAAAAATTAGGGAGAAAAAAGGAATGGACATTCTAGAACTCAAAAAAATGTATCTGAAATGAAAAATTCACTGCATAGGCTTAACCACAGACTATTCATTGCAGGGGAAAGATTAGTTTTGGAGATTAGACAAAAGAAACTATATCTAAACCAAAGCTCACAAAAAAGAAAATAAGACTAAAAAAATGAATACAGCCTCAGTGGCCTGTGGAACGATATCAAGTTATCTAACAAATATGTAATTGGAATTCTAGAAGGAAAGGGAAAAGATATTGGAGAAAAAAAATTAAAGAAACAATGGCCACAAATTCTTCAAGAAGCTAAACTAACTCTAGCCCGATAAACCTAAGAAAAACCACACCTAGGCACATCAGAGTCAAATTGCTGAAAATTAAAAAGTAAGTGAAAATATGTAAAGGGACCAGAGAAAAAAGGTACATTACATACGGATGAACAAGAATGAGTGCTCACTTCTCATGAGAAATAGTGCAACCAGGGACTCCCTTGGTGGCTCAGTGGTTAATAATCCGCCTACCAATGCAAGGGACACGGGTTCAAGCCCTAGTCCGGGAAGATCCCACATGCCACGTAGCAGCTAAGCCTGTGCACCACAACTAGTGAGACTGCGCTCTAGAGCCCGCAAGCCACAACTACTGAGACCATGTGCCACAACTACTGAAGCCCACGTGCCTAGAGCCTGTGCTCTGCAACAAAGAGAAGCCACCGCAATGAGAAGCCCACACACCACAACGAATAGTAGCCCCCACTCTCCGCAACTAGAGAAAGCCCACATGCAGCAACGAAGACTCAATGCAGCCAAAAAATAAATTAATTAGTTAAAAAAAGAAATAGTGCAACCAGATGACAATGAAATGACACCTTTAAAGCACTGAAAGGAAAACATCATTGACCTAGAATTCTATATCCAGAAAAAATATGCTTTGAAATTGGAGGCAAAATAAAGACATAGTCGAATAAAATCTGAGAAAATTCATAAATAGTAGACCTGTACATCAGGCTTGAGGAAAATATCAGACAGAAATTTAGATCTGCGAGGAATGAAGAGTGCCAAAAAATATATGGGCAAATATAAATGACTTTCTAATTTCTCAATTTCTCTAAATATTTGACAATTTAAAGCAAAGATAATAGTTTCCTGTGGGGTTTATAAGATATGTAGAACAATTCATCAGGGAGACATAATTTAAAATGTGTATGCAACCAACAGCAAAGTTTCAAAAGAAATGAAGCAAAAACTAGCAGAACAAAATGAAGGAATGTGTAAGTCTACACTCATAGTTTAAGATATTAGCCCTCTTCTCAGTTATCATAGAGTAAAAAAAAAAAAAAAGAAAGAAAGAAAGAAGCTGGTATTATTAGAAAAAGATTTGAACAATACTGTAACAAGTTTTATTTTCCAAAAATGTCCTCAGCAGTATTTACAGCCTCACATGCTCTTCCAGAACCTCGTCACACCCCCATCAAGAGTTGGAGTCTATTGTCTCTCTTCTTGACTGGATAGACAGCATTCTGTGACTGCCACTACAAATAGAACATGGCAGAAGTAAGCTGTATGACTTCCAAGGTTAAGTCAAAAAAGGCAATATAGGGCTTCCCTGGTGGCACAGTGGTTGAGAATCTGCCTGCTAATGAAGGGGTACAAATAGAACATGGCAGAAGTAAGCTGTATGACTTCCAAGGTTAAGTCAAAAAAGGCAATATAGGGCTTCCCTGGTGGCACAGTGGTTGAGAATCTGCCTGCTAATGAAGGGGACACAGGTTCGAGCCCTGGTCTGGGAGGACCCCACATGCCGTGGAGCAACTAGGCCCGTGAGCCACAACTACTGATCCTGCGCGTCTGGAGCCTGTGCTCTGCAACAAGAGAGGCCGCGATAGTGAGAAGCCCACGCACCGCCATGAAGAGTGGCCCCCGCTTGCCACAACTAGAGAAAGCCCTCGCACAAAAACGAAGACCCAACACAGCCAAAAATAAATAATTAATAAACTCCTACACCCACCCCGCAAAAAAAGGCAATATACCTTCTACCTGCTTTTCTCCCTCTCTCATAACATGCAACTTGAGTGCTTTAAACCAACAGCTTCCCTGAGCCACCATGCTGCAGAGGCCACGTAATGAGACCACATTAAAATAGAGAGAGATGCCTAAGTAGCTTAAGATGATTCCAGCTTCCAGCTTCCAACCCAGCCCCAACTAGCTGATGCTGAGTGGAACCTGCCTTTGAGATGTCCAAGCTGATGCTGGGTGGGACATAGTAAACTGTTCCCACTAAGCCTTGCTGAAACAGCAGAATTTGAGCCAAGTAAATGTTGTTGTTTTAAGCCACTAAATATGGGGGACATATGTTGCATAGCCATAGATAACTGAAACATCTTTACCAGCCAGCATGATCTGACATTTATAGAACATCATACCCAAACAACTACAGAATATTTTAAGTACTCATGGTACATTCATCAGTATATATCATATATTGGGCATAAACAAGTATCAATGAGTTTAGAAGGATTAAGTCATACTAAATCAAAAACTAATAAGAGGGAATTCCCTGGTGGTCCAATGGTTAGGACTCTGTGCTTTCACTGCCATTATGAAAGTCATAACGAGGATAATACCTCATGACTAAGAGGGTTTTATCCCAGGAATGCAAGGTTAGTTGCATTGAAAAATAAACCAATACAATTCACCACATTAACAGAATAAAATGATTTCCTCAATAATTTCCTCAATAGAAGCAGAAAAAGCATTTGACAAAATTAACACTTTCTTGATAAAAAAAAACTCAGCAAAATCGTAATAAGAGGAAACTCCTTAAACTTATTTCCTTATATTTCCCCTATATTGGCAAGTCTCCCTACTTTAGCCCTTATACCCCTAGAGTCTATTCTCAAAAGATAACAAAGTTATCTTGCTAAAATACAATTAGATTAATTTAACTCTTTTGCCCAAAACACTCTGTGGCTCCAAATTTTACTTCTGCATTTAGCTTGAATTAAAAAGATACTAACTTAGTTATGTATATCATAATCTCTAAAACAAGCACTAAAAAAATACAAAGAGATATGGCAAGTCAACAAATTAAAATGGATTACCAAAAAAAAAAGAAGGTAGGAAAAGGAAAAAGGAACAAAACTAGAGGGGACAAGCAAAAAAACAAATAATATAAAGGAGACTTAAATACAACCAATAGTTACATTAATGGTAAATGATTTACATACCAATTAAAAGACAGTGATTGTTAGACGGGAAAATCAAAATATTTTTAATAGATCCAATTACTCATTCTCTACCAAAAAAAAAAAAGTCACTTTAACAGTAAAATAGAAGTATTCTTATTATAATCAAGAACAAGTAAAATATGCCTGCCAATTTTGGAAAAGTTTGCCAATGCAATTGGGAAAGAAAGCAAATTTAAAAGTACGAATATTGGGGCTTCCCTGGTGGCACAGTGGTTGAGAATCTGCCTGCCAATGAAGGGGACACGTGTTCGAGACCTGGTCTGGGAAGATCCCACATGCCACGGGGCAACTGGGCCCGTGAGCCACAACTACTGAGCCTGTGTGTCTGGAGCCTGTGCTCCACAACAAGAGAGGCCGCGACAGTGAGAGGCCCGCCCGCCACGATGAAGAGTGGCCCCCGCTCTCCGCAACTAGAGAAAGCCCTCACGCAGAAACAAAGACACAACACAGCCAAAAATAAATAAATAAATTTATAAAAGTACAAATATTGGAAAGAGGAAGAAAAAGTAACATTACTTACAGATGACATCATTGGGTAGGTATAAAACTCAACAAAATAATCTGAGAAACAACTAGGATTTATAAGAAAGATTAGTAGAGCAGTAATTACAAGATAAATAAAGCTCAATATTTTCCTACATTCCAGCAACAATAAATTAGAAAATAGAGTTCCTAATAGCAAAACACATATCACCTAAGAGTTAAACTCAAGAGAAATGTGCAGAATCTCTGTGAATAAAACCACAATATTGTTATTGAAGAACATAAAAGAAAGCTTGTCTAAATGGAGAACTATATCATGTTACTGGCTCAGAAGACTTAATATTATCAAGATGTCAATTCTTCCCAAATAAATAAATAAACTCAGTGCAATCCCAGTGGGTTTGAGGATTTATTTTTGGAAACGCAACAAATGATTCTGAAGTTCATCTGGAAGAATAGTAGATGAAACTAAGTGGGAGATTTCAGAAATTATAGTAATGATAGGACTTTGTCCTACTAGAAAATAAAGTATGTAGTACTTCCATAAAAACAAGCAAGCAGTGGAAGAAAATTTAGAGTTTAGAACCATTTCTTCATAAGCATAAGATTAATTTGTTAATAGTGGCATCTTAAATCAGTGAGAAAAATAAATTAGTCTATAAATGGTGATGGAGTACTTGAATACCAGTTGTGGGGAAAATAAGCTACATTAATATTCATACTCAACTCAAAACAAATTCCAGACTTACTTGAGATTTAAATAGAAAAACAAGATCTATACCACTAAAGAAATATATATGTGAATATATAATCTTGGTGTGTTAAAAAAAATGATACCCAAGATATACAGGAAAATATTAAACTTGCTTTATATTTATTCTTATAAATATATTTTTATTTGGCAAAATAGTACGTTGAAAATAAAACTAAAACATGCAAATGACTAACTGAGAAAAATACACCTTTAAGAAAAAGCTCATATTAACCCATAGAAAGTTGACAATGGCACCAAAAGAAAGCAAAAATCACTAACAGGCAGTAATAGAAAATTCTCAAAAGAAGCTATAATTATTTGCCATGTAATAATGAAAAGTGCAACTTAAGGGGCATACCATGTTAGAATATCAAATATATGATATATAGATATCATATATAGATATAGTATCTCTATATATGTATTAGTAAGGGTATAGGAAAACAGACTGTACTAGTGGAAGAGTAGTATAGATTTGTATAACTGTTTTGAAAAACAGATTGGAATTCTTGAAATTTTGTAAATATACCATTTAAGGGAGTTAATCCTAACAAAACTATAATGGAGTCCTCTGAATGGATATTCACGGTAACCTAATTATAAAATGCCAGAGAAAAAATGGCTCTACCCACTTTTTTTTAGAAATCAAAGCAGCAATGAAAAAGAGAGAGAGGTGATCGTTGGTAAAGCTCGGAGATACCTGTAACTTTGAACTATAATATTTGAGAAAGAGCTACCAAATGTAGGGAAAGTCAAACAGGGATGTAGGGAAATGCCTAAAGAGACAGCTGTGGGAGAGGATCTCAAACAAATCAGGCAGAGCACAGTTAACAAGGCACAGGGCACAACATAAGGGGCAACACCACAAGTCTTGTCTGGAACAATGGGAACAGGAGGCCTGGTCTTTAGAGGAAGTTTCTCCAAACCCCATAGAATGGGCAGAGGAGGTAGAAATGAACAAGGAAACACACATTTTTGAGAGAAGCAATATGTCCTTGAGGAAGGTTGAAGGAAATAGATCTTGAATTGTGAGCAGTCCAGAAACTGCTGATTTCTTTGCACTGGGGAGAAATGAAGGTTAAAACAGTATACAGAAGGTTAAAACAGTATACACACATACACACACACACACACACACACACTGCTAAGCCATAAAGAGCTTTGCTGTGAACCAAAGAAAGTTACTGCTTGCCTGGAACACTGCTCTAGTCTCTTCCCTGAAGAAACCTCTCAAAAATAACTGGAAGAATTCACCTCATTCACAAAAGTAATAAGCAAAAAAGAACCAGCCAAGTATGTATGCAAAGTTATTTCAGGAAAAGGAAGAAAAATGTGGGAAAAACACATGACAGGTGATGAACACACACCAGAAAAATATGGCTACTGTTCAGATAAAAATGATGACCAAATATATGGTCATAAATATAAGGCACCTAATGAATCAAAGAGCTTAAAGCAGAGAACTGGAGGAGATGAAACACAAGCTGGCAGACTTAAAAAATAAATAGGAAAAAAAATCCATCCAAGAAACCAGGCTACATTAAGCAGCACAAAGAGCCATCACTAAAATCACACTAAAGGATAGAAGAACAGGATAGAGAAAAGAAAACAAAGTCATAGATGGGAATTAGAGACAAAAACAAAATCAACACAAAATGAAAAGAAGAAAAAAATAATTTAAAGACATAATTTTGAAAAACCTAAAAGACTTAAATCTGTAACTTGAACTAACAATCCGTAACACCCCCCTCCAAAAAAAAAACCCTTCATGCAATACGATCTACACTAAAACATATCCTAGTGATAGCACTGGACCTCAAAGATGAAAAAAAAAAAAACAAAAAACTTTGGGCATGCAGGCAAAATGATTAAGTAACCTACAATTTGAGACACATTCCTATTTGTTACCCCTAAATTTCCTCTTATTTCTGGCTGTATAACCACCCAACTAGACACTGCATCCCCTAACTTTCTTTGCAGTTAGTTAGGGTGGCCATATGAGTATGTTCTGGACAATAGGATACACACTAAAGTGAAGTGTGCAAAATCATCCAAAATTTAAAGAAAAGCTGCTTTCTCTGAATTTTGCCCCTTTGCCTCTTTTGCAAGCTGGAATGTAGATGTGCCAGCATCCCACCTTTAATCTTGGGGGTGAGAATAATGTGCCAGGGGACAGTGTAGCAACAAGACAGAATAAATTGCTCCCTGCATAACTATGCAGCAGTTGCTCTGATACCTTAGACCAGCCAGATTGATAGATGAGAGAGATATAAAGTTCAATCTTATTTCAATCATTGTATCTTATACTTTGTTACAGTATCACATTCTTTCTCATACCTAATACAAAGAGAAAAATTAGAGTGGCTTCATACTTCACAACAATATTCAATGCTGGAAGACTAAGATATGATACTACTGTCTTAGTTAGGGCTGCTCTAGCAGAATACCATACACTGGGTGGCTTATAAACAACAGAAATTTATTTCTCACAGTTCTGAAGGCTGGCAGTTCCAAGATAAAGGTGCTGACAGATTTGGTGTCCAGTAAGGGCCTGCTTCCTGGTTTGTAGATGGCCATCCTTTCACTGTGTCTCCCTCGGGCAGAATAGGTGAGGGAGCTCCCTGGGGTCTTTTTTACTACAGTAATCCCGTTCATGAGAGTTCCACCCTTATGACATAATCAACACCCCAAATCCCTACCTTCAAATACCATCACATTAGAGATTAGGTTTCAACAAATAAATTTTGAAGGGACACAAATAAGATCCAATCAAAAAGCTATTACAAGATGCAAACTATTATATATAAAATACATAAACAATAAGGTCCTACTGTATAGCACAGGGAACTATATTCAATATCCTTATGCTATAAATTATGATTATGATAAATTATGATAAATCACAATGGAAAAGAATATGAAAAAGAATGTATATATGTATACCTGAATCACTTTGCTGTACACCAGAAACTAACACAACATTGTAAATCAACTATACTTCAATAAAATAAAAATTTTTATTTAAAAAAAATCTATTACAATGAGAATTTAATAAAACGCCTAAGTTAAAAATTAATATAAAAATTATTCCAGTTATGGCTTTGATAGACATGTTTATATCAAACCAAGCCTCCCTACAAAAACAAACAAACAAACAAAAACCTAGAAAAGTTGGATAAAGTAAAAACTACATCTGTTTGAAAGCATAAGAAATGATCAAGGCAGCCAGGACGTGAGAGGTAAAGCTCTCCAAGAACCAAGAAGTATGTTGAGATAGGCCCCAAATTCTGCTCCCCTCTTCCCCTGAATGCATTTGCTGATTCACAAGCAGTGTAGAGTCTAGCATCTGAGAATTGAGCAGAAAGGGGTGGCTATGAGGCTAGAAGCTGAACAGAACTTTCTGTGGTCTCACAGGACTAAAGGAAAAAACCTGGAATTCAACAAGACAACTAAGACTTGAGAATCCAAGATCTTCAGAGGGAATGGAAATATATTAAGATGAACCCAACATTCAGCGATGCAATTAACCTCCAGGAATTTGCTCATTTGTAAATAATACGGAGCTGAGAACATAAGAAGCCAAGCAGAAAGTTGCAACCAGGATCCTGTATCAGTTTGGTAGGGCTCCCATAACAAAGGACCTCAGACTGGGTGGCTTAAACAACAGAAATTTATTTTCTCACGATTCTGGAGTTTGGAAGTCCAAGATCAAGGAAAGTATTGGCAGAGTTGGTTTGTTCTGAGGTTTTCTTCCTCTCTTTTTGTCTGGTAAATGGCTATTTTCTGCCTGTGCTTTCACATAGTCTTCCCTCTGTGCATGGCTATGTCCTAAGCTCCTCATCATATATAAGAACGCCAGTCATATTGGATTAGGGTTCAATGTAATGAGCCGTAATACAATATCTTCTAGCCAAAGTTTATATAGGAACATTTAATATTTGCTTCATAAAATGCAATATATTTTTACCAAAATAATGAGCAGGAAAAGCCTCCAGTACTGTGAGTTGGTAAATTCCTGTTAAGTCACGCAGTTTGTGGTATTTTGTTACATCAGCCCTAGCAAACTAATACAGCAAGGTATTACAAGAAAGAGATGAGCTCAGAAAAGAATTGACCACAGTGCAAGCAGGAATAAAAGGGAATACGTCCAGGAATTTGAGGACTTAACAGGATTAGAGAAAGCAACTGCTTCTTGATCCCAAATGGTAAAATACATGATGGAGCAATAAATGTTGGTTAAAACTCAGCCTCAAGGCAAGGATCAAACGAAGGGAAGGGTATGGCCATCGTATTTGTTGTTATCTTTGCTGAATAGGTTAAGGTGTTCCAGAGCAAGACTGTGATAACCAATCAATCTTTTCAGTGATAGGAAATGGCTTACAAAAAAAGAGATTCAGAGCATGATGTCTTTCATCTGAAAAGTGGAGAGACAGCTCAAAGAATCCTCAGCTCTCCTCACACCCGTAACCCAGACTCAGAGAACAAGCATCAAAACCTTCAACAAATGTGTTATTTGGTAAATAATAGCAACAAGAAAGAGAAGGGGTGGTATTTTTATAGGCAGCATAAACTTCAAAGGCAGTATTTTAATCCAAGGAGTTAAAATGATTACAAAATAAGTTCATGAGGAGGGGTCTGTTTTGTCTGCAGTTGCATTCCTACCACCTGACCCAGAACACCTAGACTAGTAGCTGCTCAACAAATATTTGCTGATTGAAAGAATAAGCGATGAAAAGGCAGCCAGAAGAATAATGGCCTTTTCTTTGCTTGCTCCTCCTGGTCCCATGATGGGGAAGGAGGGGCAAAATGGGAAGCCCACTTGAGCAGTATTCTCAAAAAGATTTGAATTTTGTGACAGTAGAATGTGGAGTGAGCCTTTATTTGAAAAGTTTGTATAAGACTAGAGGCTCTTTGACCTTAGCCACTCATAGGCAGCCTTGTCATTAATTTATCATTGCCTCACTAGTTTACTTCTCCCAGAACTAGTCTGTACATCTTGTGAAGCCCACAAACTTCTATAATCCAAACCCTTATTTTTCAGCAGATGATGCTAATTCACTTTGTTACTGAGAGGACTGAAATTATTCAACATAAGTGTTCTTATCGAATCCTGTTGTCATCTCAGCCCCTAAATTGTGAAGAAGATTGGGACTCTCCAGTATCCATACCATAAATAAGGATGTACATGGCCTTACTTCTAAGGCAGCATATCTGGGTTCACATTTCTCTGCAAAGAGGATATTTTTACTCCTTACATTCATGTAAAATGTCTGTTCTTTTCTGAATTGAAAAGTAATGCTTTGGGACTTCCCTGGTGGTGCAGGGTGTCCGCCTGCCAATGCAGGGGACATGGGTTTGATCCCTGGTCCGGGAAGATCCCACATGCCGCGGAGCAACTAAGCCCAGCCACCACAACTACTGAGCCTGCACTCTGGAGTCCGTGAGCCACAACTACTGGAGCCTGCATGCTGCAACTACTGAAGCCCACACACCTAGAGCCTGTGCTCCAACAAGAGAAACCACTGCAACGAAGAGTAGCCCCCGCTCTCCGCGACTAGAGAAAGCCTGCGCTCAGCAACAAAGACCCAACACAGCCAAAAAAATTTTTTTTAATAATTAATTATTTTTAAAAAAGAAAATTAATGTTTTGGTTCTGTGCCTTGCACCTCCCCATCCTCTGCTCCTTCAGACTAAGAAGTCTTTCTCAAGATCTTAAATATTTCCAGATATAGAAAATTCCCCTTTTTGGCCCTGGCTGTTAGATTAAAAGCATTAAAAGTCCATGTGGACTACCATTACATATTGCATAGGACAGGGAACAAAGGCACTAGAACTTAGTTAAAATCATTCTGCAACATGGGCCAAAGCTGGAACTGCATCTCAAGGTTCTTAATCTTTCACCTACTCTGTTTGCAAACATCCTTGTTCACATTCACTTTCTTGATGTGCACCTTTCTTATGACATCTCTAATCACATCCTAGTTCTTCTAAAGCCATGAGAGTATTCCAAAAATAATAATATTTTCTATAATGTCTTCATGCTAACTATCATGTATTCACCCAGATGTCACCTGGTCATATCCAGCCCACAGGTAGCTAGGTGTAATGAGTTTAAGCCTCCAATTCTAGTCTGCAGAAATCCAAACTTCTTAAGATCTCTTCTGCTCAGTTCCCCATTATGTCAATTCAGAAGTAAAACTCATCCTCTTCATTAATTCTCATAGAAAAGCCTCCATTCACATAAAACACAAGTTTTGCTGAATATATAGGGACCACAAGGAAGGATCATAGCCTGCACCACAGAGCAAACATCTTATCAACCATTCCTCTTCGCCAGAGTCCTTTCCAGCAATCCCACCACTAGGGATTCCCCTGCTGGCCCTTAACATAAGCAGCACCTAACTTCACGTCTTTCCATAAATTTCTCTCTATTCTTACTCTTCTCCCTCTCCAGAAAACTCAGACCCTGGAGGTTTCACTTTCTCCCTCCAAGGCATTTTTTCCAGACAAATACTGCTTTGTCTTTTTGTCTTTGGGGGGCTGCACCTTTGATCTACTGAACCAGGATCTAATGAACAATCTCCCCAAATAATTTTTAGGCACGCAAAATCACTGCCTTATAATTTAAGGACTAGGGGGAGAAAACCAAAAACACTAAAGCTGTTACAAATTTAATTAAATCCAAGCTGTAAGAATGACAGTTTGGTTTCATGCAGCACCTGAAAAGACTTTAGAATTATTTTGACACAGGACAAAGTAAATACTAGTGTCATTTTAGTGGAAGGAACACCAGACTAGGAGTCAAGGCTAATGTGTGACCTTGAGCAAGTTACTTAACATCTTTGGACCTCAGGTTCCTAGGGGAAAATACTGCTTTCCCTACTTAACTCCAAGGACTATTTGAAGGATAAAATGAGATCATGTATGTGAAAACACTTGTAGGAGGAGGGGAAAATAAATAGCTCTCTACAACTGCTAGGTATTATTTCAAAGTCCTGCTTGGGCCTGGAAAATATCAATCTTCTGCATGTTACCAGTGTGCTAGTAAGGCAGCCTGTGGAGTTTCTCAAGAAGCCTGTAGGATCCAAGTTAGGCAGCTCATTGCTCAGGCTGAGTAGCCAGAGAGGGGAATTCTTGATTCAGAGCAGCATCTGTTAGTGATTAAGGTTTCGGAGGCATGTGCCTGAACTGAAGGCAATGCTACAGAATTTGTCATAGCAGCAGTCCCAGTTGTAAAACAGATTCCATCCTTAAAGTGGATATGAAAGGTAAACACGAGAGCATTATTCTGCAAAATCACATGAAACAAGACGGTGCTTGTTTAACGTCCCCCACGGCACACGCACAAGCACACGTGAGGGGAAACAACAACAAGCAGAGGCTTAGGTGAAAGAAAGAGATCCCCAAGCAACAACCACCACCATCAAACTCAGAAGAGCTCACTTGTATTCTATTAACTGCACATTATATTTGCAAAGTGGGTCTCTCTTTGGCATTCACTCTCTGATATGTTCTTCCTTGAAAACTCAAGTTTGTTAAAAAAAAAAAAAAGAATCCCCATATCCAAAGATCACTATGAATTCTGTCTGTGTCAGAGATCAAACTACAGTTAAAGTAAGCATGTTTACTATAACTCAGAAGACATGATGGACTTTGAACAAAGTCCAAAGATCTAGGCCTGGTGTGAAGATTGATCCTAGCACTTCTAGGTGGGCCACGTGACTGAGAAGTTCTGAGAGTGATTGGGGTGAAAGAAGGGTGGAGGTAGAGTGAGACCCCAAGGTTTTTATTAGTGTTATTTTGTGAAAGTGTGCATTTTCTATCTATAAAAGGAGATGTATGTGTGTGCTCGAGTTGAACTTAGAAAGCTTGGAGAGGGGTCTGTTTAAAAATTTAAAGAAAAAGTCAAGACTAGCAGTTTAAGGTGGGTCAGAATTTACTGGTCAAGCTATAAATTTCAGGTACGGAAGGTACGGAAAAAGAAACATGATGTCCCACACCAGGGGAGAGTCCTGGTTTTTATGGGGAACACCTTGAACATACCCAGAAAATCAGCAACTTGAATGGCCTGGCTGGTTTAAGTTCAGTTTTTCTGGAAGCACTTGAAGAGAAAGCAGGGAGAGCTGTACCTATGCCCAAAGCAAGTGACCAATAAGAAAACAAAATAAGAAGAAAAAGCTGACTGTATGATAGATGGATCTAAGGATGATCTTAGTACAAGAAAGCTGCTCCAGGAAAGCAGAGCACTGAGCCTGTAGGCCAGTCACTGACGCCAAAGGAGGAATAGAGGAGATGAACCATAGCCGTTTCTATTTGGTTAGAAGGTTATTTGTTGGTTTGTCTGTTTGCTTGTTTTCCATCAGGAAATGAATGGTCACCTTGTAAACTAAATCTGGCCATAAACCACTTAAATCCATCTTACAGAAACTGCTTCTTTAGGTCATGAAACAGGCTAAAAAATAAAGTTGTGGAAAGCAGCAGAAAGATCATTTAACTAGGACTGAAAAGACCTGGGTTCTAGTCCAAGTTCTGCCAATCGCTGGCTGAGGTGGTGTTTCAGGTGGGGCATTTAGCTTATGTATCTTCTGGAAGCCTTCAGTGGTGGTGGTGGGGGGGAGGTTTAGTGGGAGGGGGTAAGGAGAGATGGAAAGATGATCTCCAAGGTTCCATCCAGTGAAAACAGTCATGGTTCCAGTTAGCCTATAAAATAATTGAGGAAGTCTGGAAGGCTATATATCAAAACATTACTAGAATCTACCTCAGGGGAATGGGATTAGGGCAGGGGCAGAGAGACAAAATAAAACAATTAGGGAACCCTTTCAATGGGGAAAAATGCAAAGGGATAAGGGATTTTTAAGTGAAATATTAAATAAGAAAAGTTCCAGTTAGCATATAAAATAATAGAGAAAGTCTGGAAGGCTATATATCAAAACATTACTAGTAGTCAGAGTATAAGCACGAACCAGGAGTGAAGGGACTTGGGAGAGCCGACAGTGTGATTATTTTATTTCCCCTCTTTCTCCCCTGCCCTCCTTGGAAAAGCCCATGGTAGAGCCATTGGAAGCCAGTCAATTCCATCTAAATCCTCTTTGTCCTCTGGGGCCCAAGCTTCCACACCTAGTGATAGGGGGAGTGGACACGGGAGGGAGTTGCCTGGGAACCTGCTCTGTAGCCTCCTTTGCAATACACCGTCTGATTTTCTGGCACAAGGTGAAGAAAGTTGAGCTTGGTTCTTGCCCCACACTGATAGTGCTACTTACCCTGGAGATTTCAGCATCATCACTGTGGCTTCTTACATCATCCTGGCTCTCCTCTTTGTCACCATCAGCTTCAGGGTCTACAAGTCTGTCATCCAAGCTGTACAGAAGTCAAAAGGCCATGCAATCAAGCTATTTTCAGAAGTTTTCCATAATTAAGAGAGTGACCCCATCAACAGGGGCCCAAAACCCATCATGTGTTTCTTTCTGGTGGGAGATCTGGCTGTCTTCATGTGGCAAATGACCTAGTGCAGTTCCAATGGAATCATCCTTCTAATCTTTGCTGAACTGTAAGTTTTCAGTGTTCTAATGAAAAGTACAGACCCCAGACTGATTACTACATTGTGTCATGAGAATCAGACCAAGTCAGTTGTTGAAGGACCCAAGCAACATCCTCTGGCATTTCAAAGAAAAAAAAAAAGAAGAAGCACATGGAAATTAAAAATTCAGCTGTTACTAAATCACCATTGAACAGTTATAACATTGCATTTGTACCATGAGGGAATATGTCCAGTGTTCACTTCCAAACCCTTTTAATCTGATGTTTTCTCACCTTCTTTCTCTTTACTTTCCATACCAACCTCCAGAATGTGTTAGATTGAAAAGGAATTGATATCTTTGAAATTAAAAGAATATGATTCAAATTAGTAAATAACCAGAATCTCTAAGGATGGTGGAGCTCTTGCCTGTGGCTTGAAAAGGCAAAGGGTGAAGATAAACACAAAAATGAAAGACAAAACACACCTCTCCAGCTCGTCTATCTAACACCCAAGTATTGGGTTTTAAACCAATTTCTCACAAGAGTTTTGCCCTTATTTTCAATTTAAGAAAAAATGATTACAAAAAAATTTATTTGGAAGTGGAATAATGACTGCCTAGTTAACTTTTATTTATTCCTTGGACTATTCTTACCCTCCTCTTACCTCATCTCCCTGTCTCATATAATATGAGCAACTATTCCTATTATCATCTGTCTTCTCCCACCTCACTGATACAAATAACTTTCAATTCTATTAATAACTCATAGGTGATACTGATAATCCCTGAATCCCAAAATACCATCTGATAAATGAGATCGGAAAAAGAAAGTTGGCCCACTGAGCTGAGCACCACTCCCTTCCCGCTCCCACTTAGGAAATGAAAAGCTCCACCATTTGGGAAGGTGGTTTCTGTTTCGTTTCCCCTGGACATGAGTTCTGAGCTTGTGTACAAGAAAGGTGCTTCCTACCTTCTTCCCTACCTACCTCAAGCTTAACAGACAAGGCTGTGCTTTTCTTAGGAAATTAAATGTCTGCAATTTCTATAAAAACAATATTAGTAGTTGCCTCTGGGTAAATGGACATGCACACAGTTCACTGAAAGTTATTTGAGAGGGTATATGTTAGTAAGTAATTATAGTCAGGTGATTCATGATTTGGAAAAGGGCTTAGAGAAGAATTTCTAGTTGCTCTGTCCCTGATAAAGAAAAAATACCTACAAAGTGAGAAAAAAAAAAAAACATAAAAAGATGTAGAAAAATGGTGGAGTAGATCTAATAAAATAAGTAAATATATTCTCAGCCTCTTTGAATTGATGATGCTCTTATGCCTAGTTTGAAACTTCATTTACCTTCGAAGCCCAAGGGATGAGACTAAATAAAAAAGACAAGGTCAACAATCTGGTCCACACCAACACTAATTCTGAATCCAAGATGTCGTATGTGGTTGATTAAGGGAGATGTAATTTAAAGATATGAATCCCTAAGCTTATCAAGCCTAGAACAACAATAATTAAACACATGTTCTGATAACACTAAAAGGAAAAAAATCTCATGAAGCCCATGTAGCTGAGCACTGTCCTAATCTAACTTTTTCCTTTTCGCGGGGTCACAGAACCCACAGAGGCAGAAACGAATGGGTTTTGTATAACCCTGGCCTTCATCTAGAGCCTAATTATTTGTTCTCAGAAACTCAAACCACTTCACTATACCCAAGCAGGCCAGAAAGTTTGCAGGTAGAGCTGAGCCAAAGAGTCTGGTTTGGTTATGTGAGCCAAAACACGAGTCGACCCATTTGAGCTGACTAGACACATAGGCAAAAGAAAATACAAAAATTTATATATGTGTGTGTGTACTTGTACATGTTGGTCTGTGTTGTGTTTGTGTGAATGGTCACTGGGGCTGACAGGGAGTAATGACAGAGTCTTTTCTCTGGCATGTCTTTTCCTTGGCTCATCTTTACTGTCAGAGGCAGAGCAGCAGTGCTAGATCCTGACTGCCTTGAATTAAATGCCTACCTCATTTCTTGACAAGCAGAAATAGAAATTGCAGTACTCTTTGTTATTTTTGCTGCTGATGAAACTCTTTGAGAGGTACCCCACCCTCACTTAAAGCATCCTTCTTCTAACGCAAACAGGCTTCCAAGATTCTGTGTAGTACCTGCACCAAGAAAGTTATTATTCATTTATTCAATAAATTTATTAAATAAATGCTTGACCTTCCAGTTACATTGAACTGTGCTAGGCACTGTGAGAATAAAATAAGCAAGTAAAAAAAATGAAAAACACAAAATTATAAAATCTAAATGTAGGATAAGAAAAGTTTGTTAATAATCTAATGTTTCCTTTAAAAAAGCACAATACAAGTCTCTCTTTCAAATATATATATAGAGACAGAGACATAGGTATAGGTATAAATATATAGATACAGATGAGAGATACAGATAAATAACTTTCCCTGCTACATAAGGATTTTCTTTCTGTATCCATTTAGAAGTTTTTGCTCACAGAGGTCTGGCCCTGGACAAAATAGTGAAGTGGGTGGCCTTCACCTTCAGGGCTTCCCAACATTCCTGTAGCTTTTCTGTCCTCTCAGGGTTCATTTTCCTCATGATTACCCTGGCTGCCAAGGGTACTCTACTGTACCTCTTAACTCAGCAGTCCACTATGGTCCTTGCAAATTCCCTTTCTTCCCATCTCCACTTTCCAAAGTGTGCAGCCCTGTGAGGATGGTTATTCAGATATACCAATTTTGCTAGATTACCAGAATGCAGCATGGTGTGGTTATAAGCATTGGTCCTGGATTGAATTAAGACAACTCTGTGGAATCCTGGCTCAAATACTTATCAGTTCTGTGATCTTAAACAGCTTGCTTAACTTCATGTCCCAGTTTTCTTTTTTTTCTTAAATATTTATTTATTTAGGCTGTGCCAGGTCTTAATTGTGGCACGCGGGATCTTCGTTGCAGCATGAGGACTTCTTAGTTGTGGCATGCAGGCTTCTTAGTTGCGGCCTGCATGTGGAATCTAGTTCCCCGACCAGGGATCGAACCTGGGTCCCCTGCATTGGGAGCACAGAGTCTTCCCCACTGGACCACCAGGGAAGTCCCCCAGTTTTCTTTCAGGTAAGATTGGGTAAAGGGGGATGGTGGCTAATATCACATTTCATCTAATCTATGATGCCTTCTATTGTCAGTCTCACCATGATTTTACAAGCCACGAGGAAAGAAAAGAATGTTCTAAATTATGCTTGTAAGACACCACTGATTCTAAGATACATCCCAATTTCAATGTCAAAATGTGAAAAAAAATACATCTTAAAAATGATTAAGGGGCTTCCCTGGTGGCGCAGTGGTTGCGCGTCCGCCTGCCGATGCAGGGGAG
>NC_041219.1:35273057-35303477 GCF_002837175.3 Physeter macrocephalus | reverse complement strand
CGCGTCCGGAGCCTGTGCTCCGCAACGGGAGAGGCCGCAGCAGGGGGAGGCCCGCATACCACAAAAAAAAAAAAAAAAAAAAAAAAAAAAAAAGATTAAATACAATAGTATCAACCTCATAAAGGTATGCTAAGTATTAACTAAGATTTAAGCACTTGAATATTAGCTAATATTATTAAGGTGTTACTCCTGCCAGACAATAAAGTTCATTTTAACAAGGGCTCTTTAAACACAATATACAAAGAGTCACTCAGGGCAGGGTCTGGGGGCTTAGAGCCAATGGAAACATACCTTTGGGGTGGCTTAGACTTTTTGAGGCCCTCATTCAGGTCACACATCTTGCAAGTTATTTGTAGGATTGTTCCTACTCAAAACCTAGTGACACAAATCTGGTATCAGAACTTTTATCACAGTTTAGACAGATTTATCCCTCCATTAAATAGTCAAACTTTTCAAAGGCTTTCCTAATGAGCTGAAGTTTATAGCTTCCCCCCAACAAATCACTTTCCAGGCTTACTAGCTTTCTGATACTCTTAAAGTCTGGAAGTTTAGTCAAAGCACCTATGACTATTTATCCTCAATATTCTAATTTCTGTCATTTGATGTGTTAAATTGAAAAAAAAATGTACAAGTACAAAACAGGAAAGAACATATTTTTACCACCAGAAAACAGTTATCTTTCAGATGAGTAACATTATAGAACAAGAATATTTTAGCAAGCACTCTGAATGACATAAATTCCATACATTTATTTATAAATCTAACTTTGTCACCTTTATGTTAAATTCAACACAGAAAATCTAAAGATGACACTCATCCAGAAGTTGGATATGATGTACATAACAAATGTAGTACCCATAGAATGTTCTAAAAAGCATCGTTCCTTTATAGGTCTTCAGTTTAGTCTGCAGCTTGATAACTTGTTTATGCCAACATGCCTGTCTACTAAGTAGCATACTGACAATGTTGATGTGATTTGTCCAATGATCTGAATACTAGTGCAGCAGTTGACAATATCTTGTCACAACTGTATAACTTCACAAAAGCTTTCATCTCCATCTTGCCAAAAATTTAGTGTCTATTTATAACTAGTCAACCATTTTCAGTGAGTTAGTCCTTTTGCATGTCTTACATGAACAATATGCTATGATCTAAGTTGGTTAATGAGATAGACTAAAACCCTTCATAGACCTTTGCTCAGAATAAGCCGATCAATTACTTAAGACCCAAGACCTAAGTGATACTGACTAACATCCACCTGCTCAGGCAGAATTTAGGAATAGCACATACCAAAAAACAGTTACTCCAATTTGCAACACAAGTCTGGAATCTTAGTCATCCTACACTCAGCACTTCCTTCTGCTGTACTACTCACATGGAGTATTTGTTTATATTCTAGGCTCTCCTATTAAACAATATACTTCCTTGAAGACAGAAATTGTACCTTATTCATCTTGGTACATTTATTTACCCTTTCTTCTTCCTTTCCACAATGCTTCATACCTGGTGGAAACTTAAAATTTGTTAAATTGTACATCTCAAACCTTCTACAAATTGATTGTACAGCGGACCCTTGAACAATGCAGGGGTTAAGGATGCTGACCCCCATGCAGTTGAAAATTCATGTATAACTTTTGATTCCCCCAAAACTAAACTACTAATAGCCTACTGTTCACCAGAAACCTTATCAATGACATAAATAGTTGATTAACATATATTTTGTATGTTATATGTATTATATACTGTATTCTTACAATAAAGTAAGCTAGAGAAAAGAAAATGTTATTAAGAAATCATAAGGAAGAGGAAATACATTTACAGTACTCTACTGTATTTACTGATACTATAAGTTTACTTCATCTGTGTACAAGATGAAATCATCTGTCAGTACGTACATCAATATTGTCTTATATAATACAAAACATTGTAGATATTATATGTATTACTAACACTAGGTATCAAAAATAAAAATATATTATGAAAAATAAATTCATATTTACTTACAGGTATAACTGAATTCATGAATTGATAATGAAGCAGCAATATGATTGCTTTATGTTAGCCTAGTATAATCGATAAGGTTGCTTCACAGTAGCCTAGCCTCTATGCTAATGAATGAATCATTATAAAATTTTTATGGCATACAGTATTACAGTTATATTCATAATACAGTTTTGGAAACATTGTTATATTTTTTTAAAAGTACTTACCTGTTATAATAGGCTGATATGCAGTTTCTCCAGTTACAAGAGAGAGAGAGGCACACTGTACAGTAATATAATTCTTTGAAAGCAAAGTTATAAAACAGTAAAAAAACTAACACTTTATTAATTTTATATTAAATATCACTCACCTTATGCCTATGAAATGATAGACTAGTATCTATACATATTTTATACGTTCATGACATACATAACTTTTTTCTTATTTTTAAAATATTTCTAGTCTATGTGGTTTATCTGTGTTTTTCAAATTCTTGCAAATTTCCAAAAATTTTTCAATATATTTATTGAAAAAAATCTGTGTGTAAGTGGACCCATGCAGTACAAACTTGTGTTGTTCAAGGGTCAACTGTACGTCAAGAAAAAAAAAAATACACTCATTAGTCTACACCAAGTTCTTGAAATTAAAGGTCTAGAAGGACTCAACAAATGAATCTACTTTCAAGCTTCTCCTGGTAGAGAAGCCTTGAGTAGAAAAGAGAACATGCCATGTAGAATTATAACCAATTCGTCACAAACAGCTTTCATTAACTCAAAGATTTTTTTCTTGATACTCAGCTATTGTAGATTGAAAAAGTCCTCTAAAAGGATTGTAAATATAAAGCACTTTCCAAGATAATGTGGGTTTAGGAACGCTACTCAGAACTCCCCCTAGACCATCAGTCCTCCAAAGAGATAGCTATGCCCTCAAGAAACTATGGAGCAGTCTGCTCCCTGCTGGTAAGACTCAAGTCAATCAGCTAAATTAGAGAAATACCCTAGAAATTGACACTGGGATCAAGGAACTGGAAGGACCTTAGAGATCATCTAATGATTCTAGCCAACACCCTCATTTTACAAATGAGTAATTTAAGCCCCAAACTAGCTATATGACTTGGCCTAGTTCAGAAAACTTATCAGAGGCAGAAACATGGAGAACCCAGGGGGCTAAATTTATAAAAATATTTTTATTGGGGTGCATTTTTAACCCTATTTGACCAGGACACAAATTGATAAAGTTATCTCCCGAACATGTTACATATGTCAAAAATAATATACTCTGCTGAGTTTGATGTCACAGAATAACATATCAATCCAATGTCAAATAATAAGCTCTGCACATAAACCTACTCACAATAACAGGGCTCCAGGAGATAATTCCTCAACTCTTGCACTACTTGTGCTGATCCTACTCTAAAGTATATCTCCCCAACTTCAACTATTACTAACATACAGATGATATCAAAATCTTTATTACTAGTCCTGAACTTTGTCTGTCTGTCTGTCTATCTCTCACAGAACTGAGGCCTGCATTTTCAACTGCTTACTAAAGAACTTGCTATCACCTCAAGAGCAATTAACCTAAAATGAAACCTATTTTTCTCCCCCAACCCCAACCTAAGCGATTTTCCACATTTCTCATTTATGATAATGTTTTGCAACCATTCTCCCTGATACCCAGGTCTCAAATCACACGCTAAACCAAAAGATGACATCTTATGTTGTCCCTTTCTTCCCACATCGAAAAATCTCACAGTTACATTGATTCTTCTTTCTCTTCCTAATGATGTTTTTCTTTTACATTATCCTTTCCGCTACTGTACACTAGACATTATCATATTTTTTTTAGGCAAGGGAAAAACTTTTCTAATCAATTGTCCTACCTTCAGCCACTCCCTTTTCCATCTATTCTACCTATTACTACCAGCATTATCTTCCTAAAACATTACTTCATGATTTCATTCCCCATTTCAAAAATTTAGAATCACTCCTTATAACTATCAGATAAAACCCAGAGTCCTTGGCTAGACTTCCAAACTCTGGTTTCATACTACCTTTCAAGCTCTAATTCTTCTATATTAATTCTCCCTGTATAAACTGTGTATTTTCAAGTCTCTGATGCCTCGATTCCTCACATCTGAAACAACCTGCTTACTTTGACCCAAATTTGTATACCCTTCAAAAGCCAAGACAAATCTCATATCGTCCGTGAATCCTCTGACCATCTCCACTGGAAGTGATTATTTCCTTGTTTGGGACTGACTGTCCCTGACACTTAGTAGGCATTTAACACTCAGATTTATTTCATTTCTTCAACCACTGGTTCACTCCTTAAGCACAGGACTCTACACAGAGTTTTTATTGATTGCCCCATTAATAGCTTTGATAAATATTCAGAACCAAATTTTTAAATGCTAAATTATTAAAGAATGTTATGCTCCTATAGTTCCACTGTTAACTGTAATCATTATGGCATCACTATTTGTTTGGAAAATAGTTCTAGGGAATCTCCAAATTTTGAAAAGTTAACTAGATATATTTACATTCTAAGAAACAGACCTGCTTCCTGTAGTTCTAAAGTTCAAATATAAAGAAAAGGAGTTAATTGTTGATGTCATTAAAGCATAATATTTTAATAATATTTTAACAGAAACACAAAAAAGAAAAATTTCAAGTTATAACAGATATCATTAACCACAGTTCATCGGCTTGTGACTCATATCTGATTTCATGTGAATTAGTTCAAATTTCATAGTAACATGATTCCATGTAATAGCAGAAACAATCACTTAAAAGGATGGTGAATGCTTAACACAATCCAACTGAAATCATTAACTAAATGTATTCCCAATTAAGAGAACCAGCCAGTTTGATGAGAATATGGTTACTTTCGGGAATATTTATGCTATTTGCCAACTGGAACTTTGTCAGCTTTGTCACTTAATGGGCCAAATCAAAGTCTCTACCTAAATAAGAAAATGCATACTTTATTAAATTCTCAGTATCTGAGTACTCATCTGAGGCCCCAAATCTTTCTAAAATCCTTTGAGATTGTGTGCTTCAGAAATTCAGCAGGTCCCTGTGATTCTTTACCCCTCCAGGCTGTCTTCCACATCTGCAGAGCCTGAGGCTTGACCTCATTTTGCTCTGCAGTATTTGTTAAGTGAACATCTATAAACAAGGTGAGATACTCTATTGGGTAGGTTTAGAAATCAACTGACTTCTAAATTATTTCAGAATAAATCCTTTTTTGTATTTTTGTTCTAAAATGTTTTCTTGTTAATTATAGACTGGTCCATAAGATATTTGAGGACAATTTTTTTTTTCTATGTTGTATACCCCTGCCTGAAATATATTTTCCTGTGCCAAATATAATGAAGGCACTCAAGAAACAGTCATTAAATTGAATTCTTATCCCTGGAATAAATAAATGGTATCCAAGGAGGAGAGGGTCTAAATTATTGGGCTCTCTTTGAAGTGGAAAATTTGTTTCAGAAGTCAACTAGGTAAAGAACTACAGTTGTTCTCCTGGGATGACTTTTGAAATGAAAGCTGACCACGAGGGAGATCACTATGACAGGCCTTAACCCTGTTGGATTTAATCACCTATGAAAGATCTTTCCCTGTTGTGCACATCAGGAGGCTTATAAATTGGATGCAGGCAACTCAATTGCTTTCAAAAGTGAGCTCTCTCTCAAGAAATTGGAAAGAATGGTTTCGTAATTCCTATAGTAAGAGGAGCTGCCACAGTAAAATAGCAGCGCTTGGGGTTAGGTAGGCCCCCTTTCCCAGGCAGATTCCCCAGTAAGTGTTTTTGTTTCTTGGTTTTGTTAAAATAAGATCCAAGTTATGGTTTCATAATTTCCCCGTCACTAGCCCTGAAATGAAGTTACTACAGCCCTTAAACTGGAATGGCTCCACTAGCTGCATAGCAAACCTTTGTCCAAGATTCAAACCAAACTGAATGTTTGAGGGTTTGGGTTGTTTTGAGTTTTCTAAACTTCAAGCTTAAATTTTCATGAACCTTATTGCACTTCCTGATCTTTTCTGGGAGAGAGAGTGGAAAAACTGACCTCTTTGGTGCCAGTGCGAGAAGCGGCCCTCCAAGCGTTGTAGCAAGCTGCAGGGAGAGAAGACAGGCCTAGATAGGAATATAGTAAGATGGTCAACTCTGGAACTAGTCTTTTAAAAACTTTCTCTGAAGGCTTCTCTTATATTCTATTCTCCTAATACCTACCACTTGATTAAAACATTCAGTGGCAAAACTGGAGTGCGAAGTTTCTGAAAACCATAGCATAATGAAAAAAGCAAGCCAGCAATTTTAGTTCAGACCTAAAATAAAATAGCTATTACCTATCATAACAATCATAAGTAAGAATTAAACAAACATGGCAACATCCTCAATGTCATCTTGGAAAAAGAACTGAATAGAAAAGAGAGGGGTGCCCAGATTTAAGCCTTTGGACTTGGAAGACTCATTGAAATCTACAGACCCCTGGAAACAGAGTAGAATTGTATGAGGAAAAGAAGTGCAAAGAGTAAAGGTAGTAGGAGAAATAAGACTTCATGGCAGAATTATTTGCTGTGGTGAAGACAATGTAAGCCATGGATCAGACATGCAATCAAGAACTGTGTCATTCTCAGTAAGTATACTGCAGTCTATTCCTGGCTTGGGTGAATGCCAACTCAGGGATCAACTCCATCAATGAGAGCTCCAGAGTTCCATAATGATGGTCAAGAGAGAGTTTCAAGGAAGATTGACCCCCTCCAAAATCAAGGATGAAAAGGGCAACTGTAACCACAACATCACTAGTACTGTCTCATTTTTCATCACTATGATGATAAGTTGCTCATACAGAAATCCACACTGTGGCTAAATACAAAGTCAAATGCATCTGAAGTTGCCATGAACTTTTGCTTAATAAACAAACATCATACTGACCCAGCCAGAGCCTCTCCCTTAGGAATTGTAAAGGGAGCCATTTGCAAGCAAGCCAAATTCAGAATGAGATGCTCCACAAGCCCTTCTGAACATCTTTATCTTGAAAGTACTGAGACACAGGTCTCCTCACATCGCCTGATAGAATCCCCATAACCAAATAGAAACTAGATATTTCTCCAAAGAGCTTAACTAGGGCAAGGCTGGTGCATTAGATTCAGATTCTTAATCTCCCTCCCACCACCAATATTAAGGAGAGAAAAAATTCTGTCATTCAAACCTGTGTGAGCATTATCTTGAACAGTCGTAATCATCTGTAACTGCTCTCTGAAGAGGAGCATGTCCAAACAAAACTAATCATAGGGCAATCATCAGGTGTGGGGAGTTCTAGCATCACGAGGAAAGGGAAAATGCTAGCCACAGACAAAACAGGAATATTGACAATCTAGGAAGTAGATTAAATTACGCATAAGTACAAGAGGAGGCAAGTCTCTATCTGGAGCTATGGAATCACCAAGAATCAGTAACAGGATGGCCAGGAATAAAAATAAACTATGTGAGCTACCAATCTCTCCATTAAAGCATATCCCTTATATGAATCGTGATATGATTAAAGCCAATAGGGGTGAGTTGTTTTGTTTACAGTTCATTATTTTTGTATAACAAGGCTGAATATAGAAAATTTAGAATACAGATAGCGCAAAGAAAAGTACGTATATATAAATACTATAATCCTACTACCCAGAAATAACACTTAATATTTTAGTGTATAATCTTTGAGAGACACACACAAATAAACGAATATATGCTTGATGTTTTTAAAAGGTATCCTAAAATGGTTTTATAATTTTTTCATTAAATAACATACTAAAAACATCTTTCCATGTACACAAATGCATACCTACAACATCATCCTTAGTGACAACATAGTATGGCTATTCCATCATTTGTTCAGCCAATTTCCTATTTATGGACATTTAAATAGTTTCTAATTTTTCAAAACACATTTTTTCAGGGATGAAAAATAAAAGTGTATTCTTGAGGTAAATTTCATGTTATATGTGTATTGTACCACAATTTTTTTTCATATTCTTTTCCATTATGGTTTATTACAGGATATTGAACACAGTTCCCTGTGCTATACAATAAGACCTTGTTGTTTATCCATCCTATATATATTAGTTTGCATCTGCTAGCCCTGAACTTCCAATCCAACCCTCCCTGGCTCCCCCCTCCCCCTTGGCAACCACAAGTCTGTTCCCTATGTCTGTGAGTCTGTTTCTGTTTCATAGACAAGTTCATTCTATCATATTTTAGATTCCACATATAAGTGATATCATATGAGATCTGTCTTTTTCTTTCTGACTTACTTTGCTCCGTATGATAATCTCTAGGTCCATCCATGTAGCTGCAAATGGCATTGTTTCATTCTTTTTTACAGCTGAATAATATTCCATTATATATATATACCACATCTTCTTTATCCATTCATCTCTCAATGGACATTTAGGTTGTCAAAACACATTTTGTATATACCTCTTGGCATATTTTCTGGTAATTCCCCTAGAAAGGATTTCTAGATGTGGAATAGTAAAAAATACATATTGGTATTTGGTACAGATTTTCATATTACCCCCCCAGAAATGTTAGATCAATATATATTTTGACTGGCAGCATATGAAAATTCTTATTTACCCACATTTTCACCAATCTTAGCTTTTATCATTATTCTAAACCATTGCCAATCTAATAGAAAAACTGTAGGAACTTATTGGGGTTTAACTTGCATTTCTTTATTGGTAGGATGGCTTATTTTGAGTTTTGTTGTTGTTCTGCCATATAGGAACCAGATTTGAATATTTACAAGGTATAAATATATTCTCTAATAGTATACATTTGGGATTATTTATAGGTCTTTTCCTATCATAAGATCATCTAACCATTTTTATGTTTCCTTCAAGTCCTTTTATAGTTTGGTTTTTCCTAATTTAAATACTTATACATGGACTGGATTTTCCCAAATGGACTAATAGTGTTCTAATTTCACTTTTCCCCAAATGGTCAGCCCATTTTCTTAACACCAGTCATTGAATAAAACAAATTTCCTCATTGATTTGAATGCAGTCTTTAGCTTATACTAAATTCTAATAAATATTTGGGTACATTTCTGAGATTTCCATTAAATTCATTTAACTATCTATTCCTGGCTCTGTAGGTACCCTACTATTTTAATTATTATAGCTTTAAAAAAATAAGTTTTATTATCTGGAGGTAAGGCCTTACTCATAACTCTTTTCTTCAAAATGTATAGGCTACTTTCTCAAGTGATCAAGCTTTTTTAAAATTATGGTTTTAATTAGGACTATGTTAAGATTTTTAATAATCTGGGGAGAATTGATATTTTCATAAACCCTCTCCATTTATTCAAGTCCTCTCTTAAATTTCTCAGTAAAAATTTGTCTTTTGTTTTAAGCTTACTTAAAGTTATTTTTAGGTATTTTATAAGTAGAATATATATTGTAAGCATAATATTTTATCACTCTGATAAATGGGATCTTATTTTTTATTGAGATATTCCCAGTATATAGAGATGTCAGGAGTCCCCAAGATCACCATCAAGCTCAATGGTTCACTAGGACTCCTATATAGGACTCAGAAGTTGTTATATCCATAATTATAGTTTATTACAGTGAAAGAATAGAGAGTAAAAGTAGCAAAAGGAAAGCATACGGGGCATTTCCAGAGGAAACCAGACTCAAACTTTCAGATATCCCCTCCCAGTGGAGCCACATGGGACACACTTAATTCCTCCAGTAACAATGTGTGACAATGCAAAGTGTTGCCAACCAGGGAAGCTCTCCCAAGCAGGCTTGAGTGCTTGGGTTTTTTACTGGGGTCATTCATGTAAGCATACAGCACTTGCATCACAGACTTCAGTTACCCAAGCTCCAGATCCCAGAAAGAAAGCAGGTGTTCACCCTAAATCACATTGTTAGCATAAACTATCTGGACAAACTGGTACAGCATGGCTCAAGGCCTCAGGTGTGGAAAAACATTATTAGACAGAACATTCCAAGATCTCAGCTCCTAGGAGCCAGCCAACGGCCAATCTTGAAAATGGGCCTTTCATAGGAAAGTGTAGGGTTTAAGCAACTCAGGCCTGCTGAGTTAACCCTTTCCTACATAATAGGAAAGCTAATGATTTTGTATATTGACATTGGCCAGCTATCATGCTGAAAATATTTGTTTCCAATTCTTTTTTGTTGGTTTTTGTAGTCTTTCTAGCTAGACATTCATATCATCTGTGAACCATAGCAATTTTGTCTCCTGCATTCTAGTAAATACCAGAATATATTTTGTTTCTTGTTATTAATGCATTTACTGGCATTTTGGGAACAATGGTGAATAATAATGATAACAATGGGCATCAAGTCTTGTTCCTGTCTGTTCTGGAAATGTTTCAAAGTTACTCATCATATTGGTGTTGGTTTCTGACATATGTTCTCTTTCATGTTATTTCTAATTTATTTAAATTTTTTTTTTCCTGGAATTCCCTGGTGGCCCAGTGGTTAGGATTTGGCACCTTCACTGCGGGGGCCTGGGTTCAATCCCTGGTCAGGGAACTAGGATCCCACAAGCCACACAGCGTGGTCAAAAAAAAAAAAATTTTCATGAACAGCTGAGAAATTTAATCAAATGCTTTAGAGGTATCTGTCAAGATACCCCTAGAGTTAATCACACCTAAGATACTCAAGGAAATAAAATGTGAGCTGAGAATTTTATATCCAGTAAAACCGATCTTCAATGATAGGGGGTACAAATGATTAATAAGATGCAAAAACTCAGGGAACATTATTCCCACAAGTCCTTACTGAGGAATCTACAAGAAAATTAACATCCTACAACCAAAATGAATAGAGACCCACCAACATAAGTCTAGTAATAAGCATTAAATATATAGTTATTTGTAAAACTAATACTAAATGAGTGTTAGAAGAACAGAGACAGTATGTAATGGTTGTATGTTCAGGTAATGGTCAACTTTTTTGTACAACTCCAAAAAATGGAGAGAGCATATGCAAAAAATCACACAACTTTAAAAACTTTTCTCAGTAATTATACTGGTAGTAGAAATATTAGTAATAGATTAATATTTTGAGACTGTTATATATATAATTTAAAATAGATAAGTAACTATGAGATATTCTAATATCCTCTGTGTCCTTAAGAACTAGGATTTTTAGCAGGTAGAAAAAAGGCGATACAGATAAATACAGAAGAGGTATAGCTGAATTTGAACTGGAAGCATCAATATGACTTCATCAGATATTTTATTTAACATGCTGTTTTTATTTCCTCTATCCACTGAAGAGTCTTAGAAAAAACCATCAACCCATTAGCAATGAGCATCTCTGCTGCCCAGATTGTGGCACTGAAATTCCAATTCTCACTTCAAGACTTCCTGAAGAAATGACAAATTCCAGGTCTGGGAAAGAACTATACAAGATGAGCCTGGAACATCGTGTCATACCAGATAGCAAGAAATCTATCAAAGACTCAGGAGTCCATGTAAAAAAGCTCCCATTGGCCAAAAAATTTGAGCTCCAAGTTGGATAATAATCTCAATGGATTGAAACATAGCAAATACACTTAAATCCAGGAATTCATATTGATACTTAGAGAAAAAAAAGTAAATGACCATCTTTTGGAGGATGAAAGGGAAACAACTCATTATTTTCAACATTGTAAATAAAGGAAAATAATCAAGCATTTATCCTATATTTCTTATATACACTGTACCACTATGTAACAAAATATTAGACAAGAGAAATCATCTCTAATAAAATTATTCCAAATAATAAATGAAATTTTAGAATTAGAATATCACCATTTTGAGCCCCCAATTAATTGAACATCAACACCCAATAACACAAATAATTACTCGACTCTTGATTAGAAAAAACAAAAAAACCTTACACTCTTGCCAAAGGGATCAAACGTGAGTCTTATTAAGTCTCTGGATCCAACAACCAATTTGCATGAATAAGGAGGGCAAATAAATATGTTGAACTTCACCATGAGTACATAATCACCAAAATCCTGTCTGTGGGAAATTCTACAGATCAAATATTTTGGGTTTATCAACAGATAACTGTAAGAAAAAGAAAAAGATGGGGAGGAAACCTATATACTAAAAAAGACTTAAAAGACACCATTCTTTTCAATAAGCAAGAGTAAATTATGATGTATAGTCATGCACACCTGAATATTCAAAGTACACAGAAATTCAAAAAACTAGTTACTGTAAAAATAGTAACAGTGGTTACTCCTAGGGGGTCACTGGGGGTTGAGATTGAAACAGCACACAGGGGCTTGTGAGATGTATGAAAAAGTTCTATTGCTTTGCCTGAGTGGTAGTTATTTTATCTTATAATTCATTATAAATGTATAATTTGTATGGGTTCTCTTTTCTATATTTGTGTATTATTTTACAATAAAATAGCAAAAAAATTCACTAAATGTGTTACTTGAATATATTTTACTGGTCAAATATGAATTGCCTTTTTAAAACAGGTACTTAGCAAATGTTACTGTTGTATTTTAAAATGAGGAACCTGAACTCTATAAAGAAATAATTCCAGTTTGCATGAAGATTTCCTTCATCGAATGGCATTAATCATTCATGCTAGTATAATGTTATCCTGGATTAATAAGGACATGGTAGACTTCTACTCAAGAAAGATAAGTCAATATCATTCATTTCATTAAGACTTACTGGATGCTTACTATGTGCTTGATTTTTCTTTCCTGAATGAATGATACTTCAGGTCACAGGAAATATTTGACTAGCTACGGTCAAACAAAACTGACCAAAAATACTTCATTATCTTAACCAGTTTTCCCTTCATAAAAGTAGAAAGTATATTTTCTAGCTTCCCATATAGCTACATTTAAGTCACATTCATGAAAGTTGACTCATCAGCAATTTCACTCTTAAAACAGCAGGGCTTTTCCGCCTGCCTACCTTTCACCAACAGTAATAACTGCTAGGCAGTGGGCAAGACTGTAAGCCACCAGTACAATACCCATACTCTTAACTTTCCCTACTAACAGAATTTCAATACCATTTGGGGTGCCAACTAGATCTAGCTAAAAATTACTTCCTGGCTTCCCTTACAATAAGTAGTGATTGTGTGAGAGGTAGCCAGACCACCTTGTGGGGCTATCAACTGACGTGTGCCCTTTTGCTTCTCCCCACTTCCACCTTCGTCCAGTCAGGAATACATATGTGATGACTGGAGTTGCAACAACTACCATGGCAGCCTTGGGGAAGGAATCCAGTACTAATCATAGCCAAGATGAGAGAACCTAGTTTCTGGATGTCATGGAGCCACCACAGGGGCCCTGTTCTGATTATCCCCAGACTCCCCTTTGCATAGGAAAGTAAATCCCCCAATTTACTTAAATGCCTCTATTGTGAATCTCTGTTACTCAGCTAATTATTAACCAAAGCAATAATCCCTGATTATTATGAGTATCAGCAGTGTCAGTGTCCAACAGTAAAAAGTACATACAGATCCACCACTTTAGAGAAGTCCAAATGAAGTTGTAGAAAAAAAAAAAAGAAAAAGAAAAAGAAAATAATCC
This sequence comes from Physeter macrocephalus, assembly GCF_002837175.3. NCBI lineage: Eukaryota > Metazoa > Chordata > Mammalia > Artiodactyla > Physeteridae > Physeter > Physeter macrocephalus. Next base: position 35,289,908 of record NC_041219.1, on the reverse strand, counting down.
TCGGAGGTGGAAATTACACTTCATCTCTCCTTCCATATTAAAGAAGGGGTATTAGGACTGAACAGCAAAAGCAAGATGTGATAATTTGAAGGGGAAAATGGAATTTAAATAATCAACAATGATAAAGTGCCAATCTTCACTGTTTATCTTCTAGAACTTTCTATTGAATGTCACTGGCAACATCAGCAGTGGCATCAAAAATATTTATTAGGTATCTGATTAACTGCAAATTATACAGAGTTAAGTACTGTTTCAATGAATTTGACAGCACGATCTCTGCCTCCGAGGGAACGTTCATGTGTGCACATGTCACAACATCTGAAGAGCTTCAAAGACACAATGATTGCCATTAACAAGAAAAACATACTTTTTGGCAACTTCCAGGACAGATCATTTCTTTCCATCATTGGCAAGACCTTGGCTGGAATTCTTTTGGATCAGCTACTGCTCAATGATGGCAACTGTGTACTACCAGAATAACTGTGGCTTTAAACCACAGGGCAACTGACATAATCTTTGCTCTATGTCAGAAATAAGAAAAATACAGAAAACAGCCTGAATATTACTAAATTTATTGACTGCACTGAAAATTTTGATGTTGTCTGTAGACCTCAACTATGAATTACTATGTAGCTTTTTGGGACTGCAATTTGTCAGGATCTAAGAAGCTGGTGGTACTGTGCACCTTAATTAATCAACAGTCATTTAAACAGCTACTGTACACCCAGCACTATGCAGATTACAGTTATTTTTATGATTGTCTATTTAATGAATATCTCTCCCACTAGAATACAAACTTCATATAGAAGAGCCTGAGGCTATCTTGTCCACTACTGAATTCTCAGTGCCTAGCACACTGCCTGGCATATATTATTAGATACACAATAACCACTTGTTGAATGAATAAATGTACAAGGGAATTACAAGACAAATACTTTCATTTCCCCATTAGAGAGACAAAACATAAAATAACATCTTATTATCTAGATTAATCTTCACAGTTCCCACTGTCTAGGGCAGTGCATCCAACAGAACTTTTTTACAATGATGAAAATGCTCTATGTCTACATTGTCCATCCAATATGATAGCCACAAGCCATATGCGGCAACTGAGCACTTGAAACGTGGTTAGTGCTACTACACTGCATTACCCTATCCTCATCTTATGCTATATAGCCTCATTTGGCTTTTATTAAAATTTCAATTAAGAATTTGTGGGAGTTTGAAATAGCAAATGGGGAATTCTAACTTATGCCCTTCCAATAAACAATGTCCCTTTTCCCCTGCTAGTACTGCCCCCAAAATATACACAACTAAATGAAATCCAAGAAAGATGGTTAACAGGTTGTTTGCTTGGGAATTCCACTCCACCAAGTTGTGGTTAAAGAAAGGGTAGAAGAGAGTTTAGCCATCTTTAACTCTACAGAGAACTAACAACATTTCAAGTACACAATATTAAAGTTATAAAATCAAACATTTAGAATACAAATAAATCCATGGAAATAATATCTCCATAATAGTGTTAGGTAGGCAGGCCGTATCCCAGCTCAATCTGTGCTGGATGGTTAATGGGCCTGTCACATTGCAGCACATTTATTCAATTATTCAATATATGGTTACTGAGTGCTAACTATGTATCAAACCTATTTAAAGCACTAGGGATACAGCAAGGAACAAACTGATATAAGCCCCGTCCTCATGGAATTTACATTTTGGTGGATAGAGACACCCAATCATCAACAAAGAAATAAGTAAGATATATAGCATGTCACGCGTTACTAAGTTCTATGGAGAAAAAGCAGGTAAGAGGGGCAGGGTGTAGAGGGAAACGGCTGGCCAGGGAAAACCTTACTGAAAAGATGACATTTGAGAAAAAATTTGGAGATAAAGGGGCAAGCCAGCAGATACCTGAGGAAAGAGAGGAAAGAGCAAGTTCAAGGAACTTGCATGTTCCCGGAACAGCAAATAATAGGCTAATGTACCTGAAGATGAGTGAGCAAATTGAGGAGTGCAGAAGAAGAGCTCAGAAAGTCAGAGAGGGCACCAGATCAAGAAGCAGCTTGGAAAGCAATATAAGGACCTTGAATATAATTCTAAGAATGATGGGAAACCTTCAGAGGATTTTGAAGAGGCAAGTGAAGTGATCTGACTTGCATTTTTAAAGGTGTACTCTGCGTGCAATATTGAAGAGACTGTTGGGGGCCAAGGTGGGGTACAGAATGGAACAAAACTGACAAAATTCCTGGCCCTCAGTTCCCTTACATTCTAAAAGACCAGAAGCAGATACTTCTCAATCTTACAAAGGACTTTTCTTAATTGTGTTTTAATTATGCAATATACACAACTGGTTAAAAGCTGATCTCATGGATACTTGCAACAACAACAAATGGTAGATAAGCAGGTGCTTCTACTAAAAGCTTCTAAAAGGAGATTTGTCAAGTATATTCTGCACTGAGCAAGATAACAGGAAGAGGCTAGCTAGCTGGCTCGACATACATAGATATCTAAAGAGGGGGTGGGTGTCTCCATAATCTTTCCCAGCCAATTCATGTTTCATAAAAAGGTCTTGACTACCAAACTATTATATTACCAAAAGAAGGTCTACTTAAAATAAGACGATACATTTGCAGCAACATGGATGGACCTAGAGATTATCATATTAAGTGAAGTCAGACAAATATCATATCACTTGTATGTGGAATCTAAAAAAATTATACAAATGAACTTACTTACAAAACAGAAATAGACTCACAGACAGAGAAAACAAACTTATGGTTACCAAAGGGATAGCGGGGAGGTGGGGGGAGAGATAAATTAGGAGTTGGGGATTAACATATACATATTACTATATATAAAATAGATAAACAACAAGGACATACTGTATAGCACAGGGAACTATATTCAATATCTTGTAATAACCTATAATGGAAAAGAATCTTAAAAAGAATATATATATGTGTGTGTGTGTGTGTGTGTGTGTGTGTAACTGAATCACTCTGCTGTATACTTGAAACTAACACAACATTGTAAATTAACTTACTTCAATTTAAAAAATGGTTAAAAAAAAGGTTATAAAGATTCATGATTTCGACTGATTCACATCATCCAGAAATCTCTGGTTTTCCTGGAAATGTTAATAGCCAAAAGAAATCTCACAGCAATTATTTTAAAATAACAGCAGCAGCAGCAGAGAAACTATATATGAAGTGGTTAAGAGGACAGACTCATGAGACACTGTCTGAGTTGACTCTTACCTCTACCACTTTCTAGATGTACAATCCTGAGCAAGTGGCTTAGTCTCTACCTCATAGGGTTGTTGTGAGGATTAAATTAGCTAAGATACAAATTGTGCTTAGCACAAAGCTTGGCACATTGGAAATGTTCAGTAGGTATTGCTTTACAAGTGTAATGATATTTACTGAACACTTACTGTGTCCCAGGAACAACTAAGTGCTTACATATCAATTCTCACAAGAACCTTCTGCAGTAGGTACCAACATTACCTGCATTTTGCAGGAGAGGAACTAAGCAGAGAGGTTAAGTAACATGGTCACATGCATACAATAAGTGGCAAAACTGAAAGATTCAAACCCAGACACTCTGGCTCCACAGCACAGGATCTTAAACGATGCTATTCTGCCTCCCACATGCTAGAGTTTATCATATCTATACTTGTGGTAGGCCAAAAAATACTGCCACCCAGCCCAAATGTATTCACGTCATATCTCTGAATGAAATCTTATTAGGGGAAAAACCATCTTTGTAGATGTGACTACAGTTAAGGATCTTGAGATGAAGAGGTAATCCTAGATTATCCTGGTGGGCTCTAAATGCCATCACATGAATAAACGGGGGGCAGAGGCACATTAGGGACAGACACACAGAGGACAGACACGGAGAAGACCATGTCAGAGCCTGTGGAGGGAGTGTGGCCCTGCCTACAGCTTGCCTTCAGACTTCTGGCCTCCAGAACTATGAAAAGCACATTTCTGTTGTTTCAAGCCATCAAGTCTATGGAAATCTGTTACAGCAGCCCTAGGAAATCAATACAATACTCTATCATATTCTAGAACCTATCATACCTTGTTCCATCTGGCCTCTTAATAAAAATTTATTCATACATTTATTTCTTACTTATTGAAAGTCTATTATATGCCAGACTCTACTCTTGATATTGGGGATAAAAAAACAAGGTCCCTACCTCAGGGACATTGGGGGAGACGGACAATAAACATGTAAACAAATAAGTTTAGAAAATAATAAGCACAGTGAAGAAAATAAAGAGTGAAATGGAATAGGGAATAACTGGGAAGAAAGTTCCCCAGGCAGTGGCGACAAGGAAGCAATCTCAGAAAGTAGGACATTAAGAACCTCATGATGATGCCCACCCGAGTAACAGGAGGAAGATGCTCCTGACAGAGGGGACAGCAGGGCAAAGATCTTAAGCCAAAAATTATCTTGGCATTTAAGAGGAACAAAAAGAAGGCCAATATGGCTGGAGAGTGATGAAAAAAGTAAGGAAGAATAAGAAATAAACTTAGCAAGGAAGGCATGGGCCAGGCTACGTAGGACATCTGCATCAATTATCTACTGCTACAGTAATGCTATGTCACACAGAAAACTCTATCCTATAGCTTGTGTTCCTGGAGTCTGCTGAGAGTCTGCCAGGAAGCACTGCTGACCTCAACTGGACTTGCTCTAAAGTCTGTTATTTGAATGGGTGTCTGCTGAGGATGGCTTCAGCTGTGACAACTTGGGCTCTGCTCCATGTGGTCCTCTCTGCAGCAGGCTAGCAGGGGAATGTTCTCATGGTGATGGCAGAGGTTCAAGAGGGAATCCCCCAATGTGCAAGACTGCTTCATTAGTTAAAGCAAGTCACCTACCTGAGGCCACAGTCAAGGAGTGGGCAGGTCACCCTGCCCAAGATGGGAAAGCAAGATTACATGGTACGGATATAGGAAACAATGAACGATTAAAGCTATCAATGCAAGCTTCTGCAGATATGTAGGGCCTTGATAAACTAATAAATAGAACTAACAATTATTTTCTAAATGGGATGATTATGCATTACAAAAGTAGGAGTTAAGAAAAAGAGAAAGGTCTTGAAGAATATTTGAGATTTCGATGGGTGGAGAGACAAGATGAGGGAGTTCTAAGTAAGAGTGGAGAATAACATGAACAAATTTGTGATGGCAGAAAAGAGCACTGTACCTAAATAGAAAGAAAAGAATGGCGTGTAAATCAATATCAAGATGCTTCTATCTTACCTAATCTCTACCACAAACAGAAGAAAATGAAGTAGAAAAACTGAATCTCATATGAATCCTACATAGGAGAAACCACTGCATTTCAAAATGTTGTGAGAGTCTAGAGTTCTCAACATGATAATCAGGGATGTCTAAGGACTTGAGACAGTCATGAGAGTACAAACACTAGGATTCCTAACATGTGCGACAATGAAGATTCAATGCAGTATTTACCAAAATGGTGAGGAAGCCTGAAATTATGAATCAGTGTATACAATGTAATAATCCTTTTTGGTAACCCAATATTAAGAGCTATCATCAGATTGTTATTTTGGAAGGATGCTATCATGTGACTCCAAAATTACCAAGAATCCAAACAATATCCAAGAATCATCTTGGCAAGAAATTGAAAAATTTGGCCAGAAACATAATCTCAAGCATGTTCATATAACTCTTGATGTTACTTATATCTTGATTTGTTGCATTAAAGTTTTAAGGCAATTATCAAGATATTAGTCTAAGCTCTAAAAACTGGTAATGTATAATTCACTAGAACTGGCTCTTCATTTGGCTCTTTAAAAAATGTTATTAATTGTGCTTATATGACACTAATAGCAACATATCATCTAGTTATGAGACTCAGGGAAAAGCCAGTCCACTAGCCTTCGTAGACAGAGATGAATTCAAGTGTTTACACAGTTAACTAAAAGGAGGAAAGTGTATGCAAGGCAGGCCCATAACTCAAATACATACTATAGCAATATAAATATTTAAATCAATTAACCCACATTTAGCAGCTGCAACAGTGGAACAAAGCTTGAGGATACCAATGTTCCTACTCACCTGGTGTCATATTCACTGGACTAATTCCTGTAGAGCATCCTCAACTCTCCCCACATCTCCCCCCTACCAACCCACAAATCCACTGCACTGAGCATGGTGGGATGAACCCCTACCCAACCCCACTGTTAGAGCAAAATTGAAGAGCTTTATGGTCTCCACAACTCTCAACTGAGCCCCATAAACATGAAGAATCTCTAAGCACTCCCTGCAAGGCTGGGTTCTGGAAGCCTTGACTCTCTCCTCTGAACCCTCAAATTAAAAACAGACTAAAATTGATTCTTCCTGGAAAGAATGGAGACAACTCAGCATACAGATCGAAACTCTTTCAGAAGTGTAACCTCCTAATTCCAACTGCTGAATTTTGAGTGGCATAAATGCCCACCAGGAGATATCCTTCCCAGAGAGAGAGAGAGAGAGAGAGAGAGAAACCCCCTTCTAAGGAAACGCCAGGACTATTTCTCTTGCCAGACAAATCTACCACTCCGTATACCATTATCCTTGCTCTCCATCCAAATATGAGCCACTCTAGTCATCTGTCTTCCCCACACTCTCATCTCCAAATGGCTCTGTGCTTCCCCTCTCCTCCCTTTCCACTCTTCTGCATAATCAACACCCTTCTGGCCTTCTCCACTTCAGTGATCTTTTTACCACCACACATACTTAAGTGTGGGGAATGGGAACGGATCTCATTTTTACTCCAGTCAATAGCTTGTAAAACCTCCTGTTAGTTTAGTCCCACAAATTCAGCATGCCACTTCTTTCTCTTGCTTATCACCATGTTATAATGTCTTCCATTTTAAGAAGAAATCTTCCCTTGGCACCACACCCTTTTCTGCCCACAGCCCAATTTTTCTGCATTCCTCAGTGTAAACTGTTGGCATATTGCTTATATTCACCATTGCCACTTATTCTCTTCCCATTCTTTCTTAAATTCTCTCCTATTGGGATTTGGTCTCTACCAGAGTCACTGAGAAACATCATTAAGGTCACCAGTGGCTAGCACGCATCCAAATCAAAGGTAAATTCTCAGTTCTCATCTTACTCACCCAGCAGCATTGGGCACAGCTGATCACTGTGCTTTTCTTCATTTATTGAGACGATCATGCCTTTTCTCCTTATTCATTTAATGTGCTGAATTTAATTGATGTTTTAAAAAGTTAAACCACTTTACAATGCTGAAATAAACTTCATCTTGTCGTGAAATTTGACCTTTTTCATATAACTGGATTGTTTGATAATATTTTGTTCAGAATTTTTACATCTATGTTCATGAGAAAAATTGGCCTATAATTTTCCTTTCTTATAACATCCTGGTCAGGTTTTGGTACCAGGTTTATGCTAGACTCATAAAAAGAGTAAGTAAATGTATCAGGATTCAATCAGAGAAACAGAACCACACACAAATATATGCCTGTATACTTATATATAAACATACACGATTTGTTACAGGGATTTGATATTGTGCAACTGTGGAAGCTAATTAAGCATTTTTGTAAGATTCTTTCAGCTGATGCTGGAGTCCACAGGGCCTCAAACAGTTGAAAAGGAAAGATGGATGTAAAGTAGGGAAGAGCAAGGACAAGCTGGAATCCACAAGCAAGTTGAAACCAATAAGGACAGACTGAAACTCTTATCTGATCTTGCTGCATCTGACATGGATGGTATGGATGTCCTGCAGGAAAGTTAGTGCCCTTTATCACAGAACTACACACATGCACATATCCCAGGAGTCAGAGAAATGGAAAGTGGATTCAGGGGAATTGCAGGCCTGACTGCTGCCCCAAGCCAACGAGGTGAGCCGACAGGTAAGCAATACCATGTATGAGCTACAAAATGGCCGCTGATTCATTTCTATCCTTCAAATCTCACACAAGAATGTCTCTTGTGGCCCACTCCAACTAGAAGGACAGAAATTTTGGAAAGTGTAACTGAGGCTAGGCAAGTTGATACATTACAGAGCTACACAGAAACTGTTTCTCTTTTCTTATTTTCTGACACTTTTAGTAAGATTATTATTATTGTTTGGAAGAATTTATCAGCGAAGTCATTTGGGCCTAGAGTTTTCTTTGTGACAAAGCGTTTTAATTTATAGATTCAATTTCCTTAATAGATATAGAAATATTTAGATTTTCTATTTCTTCTTGTGCCAGTCTTATGTCTCTTTGTCTACAGCATTTGTCTAGTCCAGGGGTCAGCAAACTATGGCCCTCAGGCTGTCCGTATTTGTAAATAAAGTTTTACTGGGACACAGCCATACCCAATCATCACATATTGTGCATGGCTGATTTTGTGCTGAAGTGGAAGAGTTGAGCAGATGCAACTGTATAATCTACAAAGCCTGAAATATTTACCATCTGGCCCTTTATAGAAAAAAGTTTTGCCAATCCCTGATCCATCTCATCTAAATTTGACAATTTCTTTGCAAAGAATTGTTCATAATACTATCTAATGTCTATAAGATCTGTAGCAATGTTCCCTTTTTACATACCTGATATTACGTGTGTGTGTCCTTCATTCTTGATCAGTCTTGCTACAAGTTATCAATTTACTAATCTTTTAGCTTTGTTAAATTTTTCTATTGTATGATTGCATTCTATTTTATTGATTCCTGCTCTTATATTTAATAATTCCTTATATTTTCTTTGGGTTTACTTTGCTATTCTTTCACTAATTCTTTCAGATGTAAGCTTAAATCATCGATGTTTCCAATCTTTTTTATTTTCCAAAATATGCATTTTAGAGCTATGTATTTCCCTATAAGCACGTATTAACTGAATCCCACTAGTTATGCTGTGTTTTCATTATCACCAGTTCAAAATATCTTCTAATTTATATTGTGATTGTTTTCTTGAACTACACATTATTCAAAAGTACGCTGGTTAATATTTAAACATTTGTAGATAGTCTTAGATATTTTTCTGTTATTCATTTCTAGTTTAATAGTTCCAGTGTGATAAGAGAATATACTCTACGATTTCAAACATGAAATTTGTTGAGACACAGAATATCCAAATCAGTCTTGAAAATGAACCGAGTTGAGTCATTTACACTCTTGACTTCAATATTACTCTAAAACTACAGTAATCAAGATAACATGGTACTGAGATAAGCACCAGTTAGATCAATAAACAAGTCAGAGGGCCCCAAAATAAGTCTGTACTTTTGGTCACTTAATTTTTGATAAAGGCACCAAAGCAACAAAATAGGGGAAGGAGAAGCTGTTCAACAAATGGTGCCTAAACAGCTTGATATCCATATGAGAAAAGGAACTTAACCCCTACCTCACACTCACACCATACACAAAAATTAATTTGAAGTGGATCAAGGACCTAAATGTAAAAGTTAAAACCATAAAGCTTTTAGACAAAGTATAGGGGGATATCTTCATGTCTCAAACATGCTGAGTGAAAGAATCTTTTGTGTAAACAAAAGATTACATACTGCATAATTCCAAAACAGGCAAAACTAATTCACAGTAGGAAAAATCAGAACAGTGATTTCCTCAGAGCTGAAGGTTGGGGTGAGGAGTGGAGGTGGGTGAGTAGTGGCAATTAACTATGAAGAGGCAAGAGATAACTTTCTGGGGTGATGACAATGTCTTATCTTGAGTGTAGGTTACATAGGTATATGCATTTATCAAAACTCAGAAAACATACATTTGTGATTTGTACATTTCATTTTTTGTAAATTTTACCTTAAAAGAAAAAAAAACTGTAAACAAATATTAAAAGCTAGTTAATGACATGCATGTTGAAGTAATTCATGTAAAGTGTACTAACGTATGTAATATATTTTGAAGTGCATTAAAAGAACAAGATGATTACTAGAGGGATTGGAAGATGGACAGAGAGTAAAACAAGTATACTAATAAATTAATGGTAGAATCTAGGTGGAGTTATATGGGTTTTTCACTGTATAAATTTGAGAAGGAATTCTAAGTTTATTTATATCTTTTGATAATATAAATGAGCAATCTTGGTTTTAAGACTCATAAAATTAGCTATTAAGAAATTCAGGGTTCTAAGTAAAATAATGACCAATCTCTAATTTGGGTTGCATTGAATTTATTGGCGTCACATGGCAAAGATATGTTAATAAAAGGAAAGAGAATTTCAAAAAAGTGATTTACAAATACATGGTGTTAGTAGTAGTTCTTCAGAAAATGAAGATTGCATTTGATATACATTTTTTGCCTTTCCAAGGTTTTTCTGAACCACCCAAGCCCATCTGGCAATAGTTTTTCTTCTTCAAAGTTCCTTTCTACCACTTGGGGACACTTAATTTTCAGCATCGATGGAAAAGAAATCTACTATGCTCCATTGCACATCAGAGTAACCAATGTTTAAAAAAAATTATCATTTAAAAAAATTGGAAACTATCTCCGTAATTAAATGGTTATGGGAAAACCTCATAATGTTCAGAGACTATGACAATTTAAGCAAAATAAAGGAAAACATTAACTAACTTTTCTAAACTGTCAAAATGGTTTGGATTTGGTCCCAATTTTGGGTGAAGATCAGCCAAACCAATTCATCTGGTGGAAATTTAAAACAAAATACATAATTGTTAATATTTATTACACTTCCAGAACAACAGCTAAGAAAAAAGGTTACCATTAATGAGGACTTTTGTAGATTAAACAGCCACCTCCAAAGCAGGTTCATACCCTGGGGAACAAACCAGGGCACAATTAACAACATTAAAAAAATAAGGCAGCCCTAAGAACAAAGAAGTCAGAGGACTTCGAAGTCTTTTATTTATAAATACGCTCTCAGGAAACATGTACCTAATTAGATTTAAATAGTCCCCAAGAGAATTAGCAGCTAACTACACCCATCTCCGATCAAATATACTTAAAGAAATCAGAATATTAAATAGCACCATTTAAGAATTTGAAATATAGCCCCATAACACGAGTTTAAACAGAAATAATTTAATATGCAATACCATATACATTTTGTGCAAATGGATTCAAATTCCCTTGCAGAGAAAATTTTCCACTAAAGAATGAATTGAGACGTCCATCTCCAGCAATATGGCAGACTACTTGTATAGAGAACACCTCTCAGTAAAAAACTGAAAATGCTAAGTATGGCTGGACTGGTGGTAAAATAAGAAAAACCACAGAAGGCCAGAAAAGAGAAAGTGCAATATTCCACAGGGGTTAACAAGGATTAGAGCCTGCATTTGCTCTCAGAGATTCTGTGAATTCCTGGTGGCTTAGCACCTGGTTTTAATGGCCCACATGTGCTGGAAGAGAAGACAGCACATGTGGGCCGTAGAAGGAAACATGCCTGTGTCAGGAATGGCTCTGAGAAGAGTGGGGGGGCAGGGGGGAGGGGAATTATACACACACACACACACAACCCAGAGAATTCCTAATGACAAAAGAATACTTGCTTAGTTTGGTACTTGCACTAACTCTGTGGCCTGAAAAGCCTCAAGAAAAAATTTTGGTTTAAAGAGGCCCTGGAAGGACTTCCCTGGTGGTCCAGTGGTTAAGAATCCGCCTTCCAATGCAAGGGATGCAGGTTCAATCCCTGGTTGGGGAACTAAGATCCCACATGCCGCAGGGCAACTAAGCCCGTACGCCTCAACTACTGGGCCCACGCGCCTCAACTAGAGAGCCTATGTGCCGCAAACTACAGAGACCACACGCTCTAGAGCTCACGTGCCACAACTACAGAGTCCACGTGCCACAACAAACAGCCCACGCTGCAACGAAAGATCCAGAATGTCACAACGAAAGATTCAGAATGTCGCAATGAAGATCCCGTGTGCCTCAAATAAGACCCGACACGGCCAAAAAAAAAACATAAAATAAAGTGGTCCTGGATTGGTACTGCTCCAGGCACCTGGCAGAAGAAAACACAGGAATTTCAAAAATTCCTTTGGATGCAGCTCAATGAATACAGGAACAAAATGAAAATTCACTAAACACATGAAGACACTATGAGCTAGGATCAGCAGAAGTAACAAACTGCAGAATCAAATAAGCAAATATAGGAGACACTTGAATAACTAGGTACAAATATAAAATGTTTAAAGATAAAAATAAATAAATGTTTAATAGATTTAAGACAATAAAATAGATTGAAAATATGAATAAAAAATAGAAAACCATAATTGAACCAGGCAGATCTGAAAAGAAACCAACTAGAACTTTTAAAAAATATAAGAAGTTAAATTAAAAGCTCAATACACAGGTTAAACAGCAGATTAAATACAAGTGAAAGTGTACTGGTGAACTGGAATACAACTCTGAGGAAATTATTTAAAGTGCAGCACACAGAGAGAAAGAGAGAAAGAGAAAAATAGGAAACAGAGGTTATAAGATATGGAGGATAGAGTGAGCAGGCAGGCCCAATATATATCTATTGCGAATTCCAGAAGAAGAAACAAGAGAACAGGGGAGAAGAAATATTCAAAGAAATAACTAATACTTTTCCAGAATTCATGAAAAACATCAACCCTCAGATTCAAGAACCTAAACCAGGATAAATTATAAGAAATTCATGCCCAGACACATCATGTAAAACTGCAGAACAATGAAGTCAAAGAGAAGATTTTAAAAGCAGCTAGATAGAATACAGAGATTACATATAAAGGAATCATGATTAAAACCAACAGCTGAATTCTCTGCAGTAACAATGAAAACCAGAAGAATTGAAGCAATAATAAAGTACTAAGAGAAAACAATTGTCAACTGAGTCATTTTATAGTCATGAAAATATTTTTCAAGAACAATAGCAAGAGACATTTAATTAAAACAAAACAAAACTTAGTTTATTATTAACAGAACTTCACTAAGTTAGCATCTAACTTAGTATACTTCAGAAACATGTACTTCAGAAAGAAGATAAATGATTGTTCAAAGAAAGATCTCAGATATAAAAGGAAATGGTGAGGAAAATAATAGTAAACTTGTAGGTAAATCTAAACCAATGTTAACTGTATAAAATAATAAAATAATCCCTAATTTGTTTCATAAAAAAAAAATCAAGATAGAACTTAAATCTCTGAAAATAATAGCATACAAATTAGGAATAGTGGTGACCACAGTTAAGGATTTTCAGGTCTTCACATTATTTGCGAGGAGGACAAAAATACTGATTAACTTTAAATGTAAATAACTGAATATGATATTAAAATGTCTAAGGTACCCTTTAAAAGAATGAGAAATAGATTAAACTTAAATCAGAAGGCAAGAAAGGGAAGGAGGAAACATATTAGAACAAAGAAAAATCACAAAAGAAAACAGTAGTACTGAGTATTAGTAATTCAGTAAACAGAATAAATGTAAATGGACTAAACTCTCCAAGACAAAGAAGGTCAGATAAAAAATTCCAAATTCAGCTATATGATATTTTCAGCAGACACATATAAGACATACAGATGATACAGGAAAAGTGATAGTAATAAACACATTATTAAAGGTAGAGACGGTCATGATACATGGCTTGGTTTATGGGAAAGACAAAACAATCTCTAATTTGAATGTCCTAATAACATAAGCTCAAAATAAATGAAGCAAAAATTACAAACTACAAATAGAATTAGATAAACCCATTATCATAGTCAAAGATTTGCAAATATCTCTCTCAGTAACTGATAGTTCACGCAGACAAAAAAATCAGTAAGACACAGAAGATTTGAACAACATATTATCATGTTTCATCTTCTAGACACATACAGAACCCTGCTTTCAAAAATAATGTATACATAGGGCTTCCCTGGTGGCACAGTGGTTAAGAATCCACCTACCAATGCAGGGGACATGGGTTTGATCCCTGGTCCAGGAAGATCCCACATGCCGCGGAGCAACTAAGCCCATGCACCACAACTACTGAGCCTGCTCTATAGAGCCCACGAGCCACAACTACTGAGCCCACATGCCACAACTACTGAAGCCTGCATGCCTAGAGCCCATGCTCCGCAACAAGAGAAGCCACCACAATAAGAAGCCCGTGCACCACAATGAAGAGTGGCGCCCACTTGCCACAACTAGAGAAAACCCACATGCAGCAATGAAGACCCACTGCAGCCAAAAATAAATAATAAATTTATTTAAAAAATAATGTATACATATTCTTTTCAAGAATTTTCAGAACTTTTACACAGAATAAAGATATCATAGGCCATAAGGCAAGTTTCTGTATGTTGAACCATATGAAATTACTATTTGTATGTCAAAAACAGTTGAAAATCATCACTTGCACATACTTCAATCTAATACTGATTTCAATTACTCTATAATTTACAGAACAAGATTTCTTACAACAACTCATTTTGGTTGGAACTCGGTACCCTCTCCCCCAAAGTTTCAATTCCCATATATTCGAAATGCTAAAACTATCTAAGTAATTAATGGGTTGAAGAAGAAATAATAATGAAAATTATAAAAACTTGGAATTAAACATTGAATACTCTACCTATCAAAACTGTGGAACTTAGGGACTTCCCTGGAGGTCCAATGGTTAACACTCTGCACTCCCAGTGCATAGGGCAAGGGTTCGATCCCTGGTCGGGGAACTAAGATCCCGCATGCCGCAGGGCACAGCCAAAAAAAAAAAAAAATGTGGGACTTAATAAAAATGATACATAAAGGGAGATGTATAATCTTTAATGCTGGTATGTTTTTTGTTTTTTGTTTTTTTTTTTGCGGTACGCGGGCCTCTCACTGCTGTGGCCTCTCCCGTTGCAGAGCACAGGCTCCAGACATGCAGGCCCAGCGGCCATGGCTCACGGGCCCAGCCGCTCCGCGGCATGTGGGATCCTCCTGGACCGGGGCACGAACTCATGTCCCCTGCAACGGCAGGCGGACTCTCAACCACTGCGCCACCAGGGAAGCCCAATGCTGGTATTTTTTAAAAGTCTAAATATTAATGAGTTATTCTAAATTAGTAAGTTAGAAAAATAGTAAAATGAACCTCAAATTTAAGAAATAATAAAAAGCAGAAATTAACAAAATAGAAAAAATATATAGTGAAGATCAACAAAGCCAAAAGGTTTTTTAAAGGCCAGCAAAATTGATAAACCTATAGCAAGCATGATCAAATTACAGAGGCAGAGGAGAGGCAGAGACCAAGAGATCACAAATAAGCATAATTAGAATGAAATACAACTACAGATGAAGCAAGGCTTAAAATATTGAGAAGAAAATATCATAACTAACTTTACATTAGAATATTTGAAAACAAGAGAAATGGACAAATTCTATAAAAATTTAAATTCCTAAAACAAACTAAAAAAGAAACAGAGAAGCTGAATGTTCCTACAGCTCTGAAAAAAATGAATCAACCATTAAGCCCACCAACAAAACACCAAGCCCACATCACTTTACAGGAGAAAAAAAAAAAAGGAATAAACCCTGCCCCCTGCTTCATTTTATGAAGCTAGTACAACCTTAATGCCTTGGCAGACAAAGGCAATAGAAGAAAGGGAAATTACAGATAAATCTCACTCATGATAATACATGAAAAATATATAAAACAAATATTACCAAATTGAATACAATAATATTTTAAAAGATTTGTTTCATAAACACATGGTTGCTTTAACATGAGAAAAATCTGTTCATTTTCTCAATGAAACACTGAAGGAGAAAAAGTACGATCGTTTCAATAGATACAGAAAAAGTATTCAATAACATTCAACAATTCATGATAAAAGTTATTAATAAGCCAGAAATAGAAAAGAACATCCTGCAAGTCATAAAGGGTGTCTACAAAAAAATCTAGAGCAAACATCATATTCGATGGTGGAAAGTTTAAAAGCATTCTCTGTAAAATCAGTAATACTGCAAAGATGTCTTATCTCCATGTCCAACATTTACAGACAGTTTTAGTCAGTCTGTTCACACACCTGGACAGACACACAGATAAACACACACACTTGCAAGAAGGAAATAAAATGTCATTATTTTATTGTTTATATCAACTGTCTTCATGGAAAACCTTAAAGAGTTAATACATTTATAAACAATTGAATTAAATTATTATTATTATTAGGGAATTAAAGACTTTAACAAGTATTTTGTATGTAAGAGCACTAAACAAAAGCCAACTGCATGTGTACAAACCAGCAACAATGTTAGAAAAGGTATTTTAAAAATACAATTTATAGTAACTAAAAATAAGGAGCTTAATTATAATTAAATTATAAACAATTATAAATCTTGCAACAAAAGATAAGCAAGACCTTTATGAAGAAAACAAAATGTCATTAAAAGATTAAAGGAGATCTAAATAAATATGGAAAAATACCTTTGTACTTTGTATTCATGTTCATGAATAAGAAAATAAATTATCTACCAATGGCATTTTTCACAGAACTAGAACAAAATATTTCACAATTTGTATGGAAACACAAGACCCCGAATAGCCAAAGCAATCTTGAGAAAGAAAATGGAGCTGGAGGAATCAGGCTCCCTGATTTCAGACTATACTACAAAGCTACAGTAATCAAGACAGCCTGGTACTTGCACAAAAACAGAAATATAGATCGATGGAACAGGATAGAAAGCCCAGAGATAAACCCATGCACATATGGTCACCTTATCTTTGATAAAGGAGGCAAGAATGTACAACGGAGAAAAGACACCCTCTTCAATAAGTGGTGCTGGGAAAACTGGACAGGTACATGCAAAAGAATGAAATTAGAACACTCCCTAACACCACATACAAAAATAAACTCAAAATGGGTTAAATACCTAAATGTAAGGCCAGACACTATAAACTCTTAGAGGAAAACATAGGCAGAA
>NC_041219.1:35254821-35272764 GCF_002837175.3 Physeter macrocephalus | reverse complement strand
CTCTATGACATAAATCACAGCAAGATCCTTTTTGACCCACCTCCTAGAGAAATGGAAATAAAAACAAAAATAAACAAATGGGACCTAATGAAACGTAAAAGCTTTTGCACTGCAAAGGAAACCATAAACAAGACGAAAAGATAACCCTCAGAATGGGAGAAAATATTTGCAAACGAAGCAACTGACAAAGGATTGATTAATCTCCAAAATATACAAACAGCTCATGCAGCTCAATATCAAAAAAACAAACAACCCAATCCAAAAATGGGCAGAAGACTTAAATACATTTTTCCGAAGAAGATATACAGATTTCCAACAAACACATGAAAGGATGCTCAACATCACTAATCATTAGAGAAATGCAAATCAAAACTACAATGAGGTATCACCTCACACTGATCAGAATGGCCATAATCAAAAAATCTATAAGCAATAAATGCTGGAGAGGGTGTGCAGAAAAACCTACTAGTGAATGGACTTGAGGACATGGGGAGAGGGAAAGGTAAGCTGGGATGAAGTGAGAGAGTGGCATGGACATATATATACTACCAAACGTAAAATAGATAGCTAGTGGGAAGTAGCCGCATAGCACAGGGAGAACAACTCATTGCTTTGTGACCACCTAGAGCGGTGGGATATGGAGGATGGGAGGGAGACGCAAGAGGGAGGGGACATGGGGATATATGTATACATATAGCTGATTCACTTTGTTATACAGCAGAAACTAGCACAACATTGTTAAGCAATTATACTCCAATAAAGATGTTTAAAAAAAAAGTGAAGATTCTAAAAAAAAAAAAAAAAAAGTTTTAATTCCCCTCCAAAATTAATCTATAGAACAGATGCAATTCCCTTCAAAATCCCATCAAGATTTCTCACAAAACTTGAAAAACTGATTTTAAGATTTATATGGGGGACTTCCCTGGTGGCACACTGGCTAAGAATCCGCCTACCAATGCAGGGGACATGGGATCGATCCCTGGTCTGGGAAAATCCCACATGCTGTGGAGCAACTAAGCCTGTACACCACAACCACTAAGCCTGCGCTCTAGAACCCACAGGCCACAACTACTGAGCCCACGTGCCACAACTACTGAGCCCACGTGCCACAACTACTGAAGCCCTCATGCCTAGAGCCCGTGCTCCGCAACAAGAGAAGCCACTGCAATGAGAAGCCCGCGCACTTCAACGAGGAGTAGCCCCTGCTCACCGCAACTACTGAGTGCCCATGTACAGCAACGAAGACGCAACACAGCCGATTTACATGGAAAAGAAATGGTCAAAAATAGCCAAGGAACTGCTATAGAAGAAAAACGGGTGACTGAGTAGGGGGGCTGAGAAACTTGACTTAACCAGATATCAAGTTATTTTAAAGTTGTAATAATAATACTGTAGATTTGGCAGTGGAATAGAGAGTTCAGAAAGAGACCTACACATGTATAGAAACCTAATATACTGCAGAGATGGCACTGCAGATTAGTGGAGACAAGATGAATTATTCAAGAAATATATAAGGACATAAAAAAACATATATCATGAAGAACCTAGGGGCAAGACGGGAATAAAGACACAGACCTACTAGAGAATGGACTTGAGGACACGGGGAGGGGGAAGGGTAAGCTGGGACAAAGTGAGAGAGTGGCATGGACATATATACACTACCAAATGTAAAATAGCTAGTGGGAAGCAGCCGCATAGCACAGGGAGATCAGCTCGGTGGTTTGTGACCACCTAGAGGGGTGGGATAGGGAGTGTGGGAGGGAGGGAGACACAAGTGGGAAGAGATATGGGGATATATGTATATGTATAACTGATTCACTTTGTTATGAAGCAGAAACTAACACACCACTGTAAAGCAACTATCCTCCAATAAAGATGTTAAAAAATATATATATATATAAGGACATTTGGAAAAAGTTAAAATTTCTTTCTCACACACAAGATTCTAGATGAATTAAAAATTTAAATGTGAAAGTCAAAACACTTAAACTTTTAGAATATATAGAAGTATGTTAATGATCTCAGGGTTTGGAAGGATTTCCAAATAACATAAATACTAACCATAAAAAGCAAAAAAAAAAAAAAATTTAAACATTAAAATTAAGGAGTTTAGTTCACCAGAAGACACCATGAAGCGGTTCAAAAGATAAGAAATGTGAGAAAAATACAATATTTTAAACATATACAACTAACAAAGAATTAATATCCAGCATACATAAAGAACTCCCATGAATCAACAAGAAAAACCCAAACAATCTGATAGAGAAATAAACAAATTTTTCTTTAAAAGGCATTTTACTTAAGCATATGAAAAGGCATCCAACGTCTTTGGTAATTAGAGAAATAAACATTAAAAGCACAATAAGATACCCAAGTGTTAACTAGTAAGAACTAGTTAGAGCAGTAAGAACTCTCATACCCTGCAGGTGGGAGTTTAAATTGGTTACTACTACTCTGTAACCATTTTGGCATTAATGAAGCTGAAATGTACATACTCCAAGACCCAGCAATTCCATAACCAGAAATATACCCTAGAAAAACTATTGCACATATATACCAGAAGACATATACAAGAACGTATTCTCTTACTCTACGGGGTCAACATTACAAATTAACTCTGAAATGTTTAATTAAAAATCATACAACATACTCATTATCCAAAATTAACATTTATGGAGCACATAAATATTCTCTTCATGGACTTCTTATTCATAATTGCTAAACGCATTAATAAATATCAGTAATACCTTTTTGTAAATATAGAGATAAAACACACCTGACAGGTCAATTTTAGATATAACATGAATGACTTTTTGTTCATACTGACAGGCATATATACTTTAAACACCAAAGACTATTCCAAGCATTTATGGGAAAAAATTCTTTCTGAAGATTATTTCAACTTAATCAGGATTAAATGTATTTAAACTTTGGCCCTTATTATCCTGAGTGAAAGAAATAACTTTAGTTTTAATATTTTACTTAATCAGAAAATAAACAGAAGGGAACAATATGAATAAACAAGAATATGGAGAGCCTGATGTCCTGTGGTCTTCCTTAATAACAACCCATTTTCAAGAGACTATAATCTCCTCAACAGAAGCTTTCTACCAAGGATCTTAATCAGATTCTGAGAAAATTTACACTCAAAATAAACAATATGCCACTAAAACCCAAACAGTGTAAGTATTAGCAGCTATACAAAAAGTTAGCTTCTATCTAATGAGTCATTTTTAAAATGATGAAAGTCTAAGTCTTTCAAGTGCTTTCTATTCAAGCTGGAAAATATATAAAGGTAGGAATCATTTACAAAGCAGGTTGAGAAATTTTACTTCATTTTACACATCCTTGTTTGACTCCATGCAAACATCAAACTAAGAATGGCAAAAATGAGTTTCTCTTCCTACATATTAATACTAACTTTTTCCTTGCTTTCTCAAGGTGTTTCGCCTTCAGCCTCCAAGTCAATAAGAAATTTAGAAGATGACATGGTATTTAAAACGCTGAGGCTGGCGAAAGGCTTTCAGAAGGAAGATACTGAAGAAAAATCAATTGTTGTTCCTTCCCTGGAGGAATATAAAAATGATGAGAGCGATTTCATGAATGATGAGGAAAACAAAAATTCAAAGGTAAGTGGCAATGTGACTTATCCTTTATTTCAATGGAAATTTGAATGATTTTTATGAATCCTTTGGAAGTAAAATCGATACTTTTATAAGCAAAAGTATGTGAAAAAAGTCATAACATGCATTAGGACAACTGATCAAATTTCCTACATACCAGGTTGTTCTTCCATTCTGGAAAACATCTCTTATTCAAAAGGTTCTTATTCCCTGAAAACCTTGTATCTAAAATATTTTTTAGAGTCAAAACAGTGTAGAGCATCTTTGATCAATAAGAATATTAC
Source organism: Physeter macrocephalus (assembly GCF_002837175.3). NCBI lineage: Eukaryota > Metazoa > Chordata > Mammalia > Artiodactyla > Physeteridae > Physeter > Physeter macrocephalus. The sequence continues at coordinate 35,268,857 of NC_041219.1, read as the reverse complement.
ACAATTGTATCATAGTTCTATTCCCAATAAGACAGCTAAAACACAAATCAATCTTTTCTTTACAGAATGCAGGTTCCAAACACAATTTCTTAAATCATGGTCTGCCACTGAACCTGGCTATAAAACCTTATCTTGCACTAAAAGGATCTGTAGCTCTTCCAGCTGAGAATGAAGTTCAAAATACTGAATCAATACAAGAAAAGAGAGAAATTGCGGACGAAGAAAACTCAGCTAAATTTCCTATAGGAAGGAGAGATTTTGACAGTGAGTAGTCTTTTTAAAATTCAATTCTTATATCTTAATACCATAAAATAGAACTCTGAGTTTAATTGAATTTGGGTCCAATCATGACAAAATCAAACAAGACCATGGTTAAATTTACTTGATATTAAGTGACCCCTGCAAAAGATGTGAAATTAAAAAGTATTTAATTAGTTACTATAATTAGTTACTATAATTAGTTATTAGTTACTATAATTTTGACTTACTCAGAATTAGCTATACTAGATCCATTCTTTCATTTCTAATCAATTTTGTGTGATACTAGTCCTTTAAACAATTTAAGCTTTTTTTTCCTTCAGTGCTCAGGTGTATGCTGGGAAGAGTCTATCGACCTTGCTGGCAAGTCTGATACCTGCTGGTCCACATCATCATTTCAGAAGAAAACAAAATCATTTAATTGCCTGTGGGGAAAAAAGCCCTTAATGTTACTATGACTTGTATTATTTTAAATGTCTGTTTTCAAAGAAAGTAGTATTAAGATATACCTAAATGATATGCTTTACCTGTGCATTAAACTTTGTGAATATTCTGCATAATTATGACTTACTAGTATTTTTTAAACAATGCTTAACATGCTAACCTTACATACACTTCAGACCAAAATAATAAAGCACCATAATTTACACCTTGATCTCTTAAAAAATTAAGTAGATGCCTTTGGTGAATGGTTTTATATACACATAAATCTAAAGAACATAAAAGACAAATTCATAGTCTAAAAAACTGAGTTAACTTTGTCTGGCCAGTAATCAATTTGTCCTTGGCGGTACATTTGTTGCTTTTTGCAGCTCTAACTAGTTTGCCATCTAATTTACTCTGCAAATCTTTTGATGCCTTAGGTATCTTAACATTTTTGTGTTGAGGTGGTTCGTTTCCATTATCACAGAGAATATTTTCATCATCCAAATCCACCTGTTTCCTTTTTGAGCCTTTATTTCCTGTCAGACTAATTGATTTTCTTGCCACTTTTTCATTTTTACTTTTGTCCAGATGAACATTTCCAGAACTTGTTCCAATTGTTGGTCTTCCAACAGATGAATTTACACCTACTGTTATGCAAGATGAAAAGAGGAAAGAAATTATATAATACTTAAAATTATTACACATGAGAATTTTACAAAAAACTTTTTAAATGGCTAAAGAATATTTTAAAACTTAAGATTTACAATCAAATAATGATATAAATTACATGATGAACAAATACAGCTATATTACTATCACATTTCTTTTCATTTTACCATATCACTTTTCATCCCTACAAACAATAAATTTGCTTTGTCTGAATGCATAACACTTAATCCTTAAATGCTATGAGTTATTTCTTAAATACATTTAGTTAAATCAAACTGAGTCCTATTCCTATACATATATTTGTACTTAGATATAACTTTTTAAATAAACTCAGGTCTATAAAAATATAAACCTTTACATTGCAAAAAAAAATCTAGTTTTACTTAAGTTAAAACCAATTAGTACACTAGAATTGAATTGTTATTAAATTTCTCAAATAAGGTCAATTACCAGAAAGGTCCTTTTCCATGTGAAGAACACACAAAGGCTTTGATGCTGAATTAACATTATTCCACTTATCCTTGCTTATCATGCAGTCATCTTTGTAAGTACAAGCAAACTGAGATCTAAGTAAGGTTTGCTTCATCTGGTAACAGGAAGAAAGAAGAAAATATGCAATTTATCCTTTATTTTTATTTAGTTTTTCATCTAGATAGAAATATACTCTGTAGTCACTGAGGTATCATAAAAATTTCCCTTAAATATTTCATTATCTGTGGGAACTTTTAATCCTTGATGTTTCAGTTTGCAAACTCATTCATTGCTACAACTAACATTTTTGTTCTTTTCAGTAATACCAGCTTTGTGTATGTTTTTGATAATTTTTGTAAAAGCTTAGGAAAATCAATTATAAACTCTTCAAAGGCCTTTGTTACACATTCCTATGTCTGAGAGGCTTTAGAAAGTGGTTTTATTATATTTAATAATGATATACATGATATATGTAATCCTAGAAAAATACAAGTTTTCAGTCTTAAAGAATTACAGAGTACAACTCTTTTAGGAAAAAATAGCATATGGAATTCAAGAAATTAGAGAAATTATGGAAGGGAGAAATGCTAGGTTGAAAAAGAAAAAGAAGAGAAGGTGAAAGAAACAAAGATAGGAAACTAACAAAGAAAGTGAAAGATAAAGTGGTGAATGAAAGGCATTATTTCTTAATTAAAAACATGAATATTTAGAAAATTAAGAAATATGATTTGATTATATCATTCTAAGAAGATGTGACCAAGTGATTTAATAGTTGAGTATTCAACGTATACTCCCATAATTATCTTCAAACATGACAAATAGGAGAAAATTAGAAAGCTAAATTTAATTCTTAAGCACTGAAAAGGATGCCAAGAAAGTATTTTTGGAAATGTATTCTGCAAACATAAAACCAGTGGCTGTTTTAGGGAGAGAACTTAATTTCAGAACAAAAGTAATCTACACAGATAATGCAAATTTCAACAATTGCAGCTGCTGTGTAATGCCATTTGGTTATAATAGGGAGATTTCTCCAAATAATTAGAAATCATCTCAAATCTTTTTCAGAAATAGACAAAGCTTATTTCAAATACATGATTAAATAAAGAGGACTTCAACAATTCAAAAATTAATACTTCAAAGTATAACTACATTATGCTGAATAATACTCACAGAATATGTATTGATACAGTTCATGAAGTCTAAAACAGCATGACTTTACATTATATATTCAGTAATTATACACTATGCTATATATTCAGAACAATAACTACATTAACCCACTCAGAAGTTTGCAAAGATAACAGCAGTGAAATCCACTGACTATATTTTAGAAGAAATCAGAATAGTCTCCAGTCCAGCTGCTCCATAAAAGCAAGTTTTCTCAGGATGACAAATTTTATATCTTTCTGAGTAATGGTGTCTATGAGAGCCTCTAACTCCCAGAGGACTAAAAATTATATTTAATTTGCTTGAAGATGTAGACAATTAGAATTTATCTTCCATTTAAGCACAAAAATACACAAAATTGAAAAAAGTGTGAAAATGTAAAAGATGAAAAACTATTTTTTTAGAAGTGAAATACAGTAGGCTCTTGATAATGAATGGAGCCCAATATCTTCATGAATCCACATGAATGCAACTATTATTATATAGCTTCTACCATGAGATGCCCTAAAATATAACTGAAGGTTTTAACTAGGCCTCTTTGGACTTTATTAATTCCATAAGTAGAGAATTAAAACAATTAATAAAGCTATTAAAACAAATCTTGTTAATAAAATAAACTTTATATTATATTACATCATATCATCACTGTAGTAAATTATCCAAAAACATTTATTTCCATCTACAAAACCAATACTAACTGCTGACATCTTTTTATACGTTTCTTTCATTTCGCCAGAGTTACTACTTAGAGAAAATTATAAACTTATTGCTTACAGAGAGTTATAAAGAGTATGGTAAGGCCATGAAAGTAAATGGATGCTAAGTGGCTGGCAAGGATCACTCCCATAATATCCAGATAGTGATGGCTCCTACAGGTGGCTTGGGGGACTAGAGCCTCCCACCACAAAACCTTCATCAGTACCACTCCTAAAGCACTCTAAATAAAAATACAATAATTATATTATTTAATACAGACAACTGATGTTTTCTCAATCTCATGCTGCATGTGAATAAAATTTTCTTTAGAAAGCTGGCATTTTTATTAATTTTAAACAGACATCTGAGTAAAAAGCTTTCTTTGCTATGTAAATACAGTCGCAAAATAAGTTCAATAAGCCCTCCTGACAGCTAGATTTCTTCTCCTTAGGCCCCCCATAGAGAAATTCTCTAGCCCTTAGTGACAGTAGGGCAGTTTCAGAAAACTAGAGTTAGAAGGCAATGGATTCTTAAAATACTGATTATGGGTTGAGATGTGAAAGAAAATCAGTTAACCACTATATTTACCATGAAAAATATTATTTATAAACATATCAAAACACAAGAGAGAACCACAATGGTTCTATGGCAATCTTGGAATACTTATATCCAAAAGTAATAACTGAGAGTAGTTATATTGAGGGTGGTTTTTTTCTTTTTTGTAAAAGATTATATGTGTGTTTTTTTCCCTGCCCTGTACAAAGATCTTTTTTATCAATTACCACTTATTAAGTTCCAACTATGTGACAGGCACACAGTATACTAAAGAGATTACTAGGATGGCTTCCATAATCACAAAGACATTCTACTTATAAAATTTGATGTTGACACACAGCTGGAAGAAATAATAAATAAATTGGATAATAGAATCAAGATTGAAAAGATCTCAGAAGGCTAGAACCATAAGTAGAAAATAATAAGATGAAAATGAATGAGGATAAACAAAGTCCTGTATTTAAGTTCAAAATATCAATTACAGATGTACAGGATGAGGAGAACCTGACTTAAAAACAACATATGAAATAAAGACCTAGAGATTTTAACTGATCATGAACTTGACTGGAGCCAACAATGTGATGTCCAACTAAGAAACCCGCACAAAGAAACAAGATGATGTGATGGAAAAGGCATCAGATTTGCGGTCAAAAGACCTGGCTTCTAATACTGGCCCTATCACTTACTAAGTAGATGATCTTGGGTAAACCTCTAAACCTCTCCCTTATCCACATATAAATGGGAATATTTACCTCATAGAGTTGTGAGGATTAAATGAAGTTAAAAATATGAAACAGCTATGTAACCCTAAAGATATATGTAGATACGATACAGTTATTAATGCAGTAACATAAAGAAAGTACTCCTATAGAGTAAGAAATCTGTTGAATTAGGTTTCTCAGGACCTGGCCAACCCTAAAATGATTCTAGGAATGCAGCTCAAAAAATGAACTTACAATCAGCTTCTTCATTTTGGTTATTAAAACAATACAAGCTACATTGACTTGTATTTATAACTTAAAAGAGATTGCTTTTCCTTTGTTCATAAAAGTTGAATTTTTGTGCACAAGATTAGTGGCTACATAGAATTGAGATTACTTCCTGTTGCAAATCTTCCAAATCTCTCTGTGTATTTGATTTGGAATCACAAATAAGCAAAACAATTCCCTTTTGAAAGTGCTTTTGAAGTACTTAACAACTAAGAATAATGTCCAGATTCATACATGGCTGTTAAAATCATTTTATGTTCAAGTCACATGAGAGAAAAAGATTCAAAGTTTTCCTTTGTAGAGTGATTTCCCCCCTTTGGAAAGATTTCTATCCACAGTAAAATTGCAATGAACTTCAAACTTGCCAAGAATTGGAAAAGTCCTTTTGCCACAAGCTCTTTTTAAATTGAAATTATTAGGAAGTTCCCAGTTTGAGGAAAATAGTACTTCACATAGGAAAGCCTGACTCCAGTTAAATTAAGACAAATGAGTCAAAATATTGAAAAGTCACAGAAACTCTCAGTTAGCTGTATTAATAAGAAAATGAAATTTCTAAGCCCCCATTATAGAGGAGGCTATAAATTTCATCAACAAGTTTGGAAAAGGAAATTACTCAACATACCTATTAAATATATAACTAAAAAGAAATATTTAAAATTCACCTTTTCATTCTTACATTATCACATTTTCAAAAGAACAGAGATTTGCTATTCTTAATGGCATAGGAATTTGTAAGTATATCAAATGATGACTATTATAATTACTATGCCTTCATTTACACTTTGGGAACAGCATAAATTTTGAAGTCTTACACCTGAATACAACCACTGCTCTGTTACTTACTAGGTATATGGTCTGGAAAATAATGCCTTCTAGATTTCAACAAGGATTAATTGGAATGAGGGATATAAAATACCTAGTATAACACTTGACACTTAGAAGGTACGCAATAAATCCCAACCTCATTACTTCAGCCAAAACAAGTTCAAATTTTAGTTCAGACTAATACAAACATCCCATTTTCATTCTAATGAAAAATGCTGCTCATTCCCTTAAAGCCTTTACTTAATGTCACCTTCTCAAAGAGACCTGTACTGATCATTCCCTTTAAAACCAAAACACACACAAAGGAACACACTCTCCTTACCCGCCTCCCCAGCTTTATTTTCCGCCATAGCACTGATAACCTTCTAATATACCATATAATTCACTTGTCTGTTTTGTTTATTATCTGCCTCTCCCAACTAAAAGGTAAGCTCCATGAACAAAACCTTAGTTTGCCAACTGATGGCCTGCTCTGGCCCTCTTCATCACACAGGGTGAGGAGTAAGTCCACAGGGACTTGGATATGCCCACTAGGAGACTATGACTCCTCCTTTTAGATCCTGTTCCAAGAACCTGGCACCCCAGAATTCCCTGCTTAAACTGCCGAGGCACTGGGCCAGCACTGGCCTCTTCCTCTAGGAAGGGCTGATTGTTTATGATAAGGGTGATAGGGAGTGGGATGTATACATTTCTGGGTGGAGTGTGTCTAAGAGTATGGAACAGAACCAGGATTAAAAGGATTGCGGGGGTAGACCAGGGGTTTCCATTTATGTCCTTGCACCCTAGTCCCACAAATATTGGGGGACAACTTGACCATCAGGGCAGGGGTTTTTGTCTGTTTTGATTGCTGATATATTTACAGTGCCTAGGACAGAGCCTGGTATCCAGTAGGCATTTAATACATGTTTGCTGGGTGCATTAATTAAGTAAAATTATAACACTCTAACAGGTATATGTGAACAGAAGGTATGAGGGAACAGAAAGCAAGAGTAAGCAAAAGCTTGGAGGTAGAAAAAGATGTATGGAGAGTAAAGAAACCACAGCACACAGAAATGAGAGAAGTAGACTGGTAAAGAACAGTTAAAGCACCCTAAGGACAAAAGCTCTGATATATCAATAGAAAAACATGTACAGAGTAAACTCTACTCTGTTCAACAGAGTAAGAAAACCATTTGGTACAGAAACAAGAGAGAGGTATACACACAAAGTTACATCACATTTAAGCACAGAGAACCATGCAGCTGAAGTCCTTAAGCCCCATTATATCCACCATTACTTTCAAGTTCTTAAATAGTCCACCTTTCTTAGGTTCTCATGCACATATCCTTACAATAAGCCCCACAAAAAGTAACTGTTCCTTAAAACCACAAAAGCCACACCTTCCTTAACCTTGACCCACATTATTTATTCATTTATTTTGTTCACTATGGAATGCACAGCCTCTTTATACTAGGTAAGACAATCTAATACTTTTTCGTCAGGTTGTTTGCTCCACCTGAAATGCTCTCTTCCATCCTCTCTCCCTGTTTAAATCCTATTTATTCTAATCTCTCATGGTCAGAGCACCATTTCCTCTACTTATTATGGGTTTTCAGTTTTTGCATTTGTGTGTATCTTTAATCCACTAGAAATGCAACTGTTTAATATGCTGGCCATGTGTAGCTAATTAATTAAAATTAAATAGAATTAAAAATCGAGTTCCTCAGTTGCAGTACCACATTTCAAGTGCTCAATAGTCACACATGGCTAGCACCTACAGTACTGGATAGCACAAATTACAGAACATTTCCACAGAAGTTCTGCTGGAGAACACTGCTCTGGAAAGAAGCTTTACAATCTATGTCCTGTGGCACATACATGAAAGGCAGATGGATTTTCAAAGGACTCAGGGACATTTTTAGTTTGCTGGGTCCCTAATATTGGAAACCATATGCAACTGTACATTATTAAAGGAAACCACACATCTGTTCCTCACATCTTCTAACTACTACCTGATGGACCAATTAAGCTTTGGAAAACATTACGATCATTATATCTTCAAATACTATTTCAATCCTATTTTCTCCTCTCATTCTGAGGATCTAGTTAGGCATATGTTAGACGTTTTCTGTGTCCTTACTCTTCTCTTCTGCTTTTTTATTTTTTATTCGCTCTTTGCTTTAGTTTGGACTTTTTTCTAATGACCTATCTTCATGTCCACTATGCTACCTAATGCTATGTCTGGTCTACTATTAAATTCACCTAGGACTTCCCTGACGGTCCAGTGGTTAAGACTTCGCCTTTGAATGCACAGAGTGCGGGTTCAACTCCTGGTTGGGAAGGTAAGATCCCACATGCCTCGGGGCCAAAAAAAAAAAAAAAAAAAAAAACCATAAAAAAGAAGCAATATTGTAACAAATTCAATAAAGACTTTAAAAATGGTCCAAATCAAAAAATCTTTAAAATAAATTCACCTAAGGAATTATTAATTTTAGATAATGTGTTTACAGTTCTGGAATGTCTATTTGGCTCTGATTTAAAATTTTTGATTCTTGGGAGTTCCCGGTGGTCTAGTGGTTAGGATTTAGCACTTTAACTGCCATGGCCCAGGTTCAATCCCTGGTCAGGGAACTGAGATCCTGCAAGCTGTGCAGCTTGCCAAAAAAAAAAAAAAAAAAAAAAATTAAAAAAATTGATTCTCTGTTGGAATTTCCCAATTTTTCATCCACTTTGCCCTTTTCCTTTAATTACCTTTAAATGTTAAAAAATATTTAATTCCTTGTCAGCTGATTCCAGTAGCTGGGTCATTTGTGAGTCTGCCTCTATTGTTAGTTTTTTCTCTTGATTAAAGGACAAGTCTTCCTGTCTCTTCTCATGTCCAGTATATAAAGGAACTATAGAGGCTCCAGATGAAATCTTCTATCAAGAAGGGTTTCCCTTGTCTCTGTTAGGCAGACACAGAGAGGGGCTGATAACCACAATGCCGACAGGGACCGACCTGAGTCAAAGCTGGGTTGCAGTTGTCATAACTCATATTTGACTTCTGGTTCTTAACCTCTTCTTCGGGAATGTCCCTCCCAAGCTTTCAACTGAGAGCCTTGTGGATCTCTATCACCTCTGACCTGAAAGTCTGGGGGATTCAGTCTGTCTTTCAAAGGTTTTTACATTGTGTTCTTTGGTCTCCCAACCCACTTCATTTCCAAACATGGCAAATATCTTGAGAAGGCAAAAGCCACGTGTCTGAGCCAGGTCACACTCCTCAAGAGGAGCCTTGTCCTCTGAGCTACTGCAAGACCACAGATGATTTTAGAATACTGGATTGAGACTCCTTAACCTCTCACTCAGCTCCAAAATTCAGCATAGGTGCCGTAGGTAAAAATAACTGCATTCAGGGCCCCAAAGTTTCCAAATTGTTGCCAGCCCCTCAAGACACCAAAATATTTGTTAGTTCCTCTTTCCGTCAGTGAGTTCCTTTACATGGGCCAAGATCAATCCTTGGCTCATACCCAAAATTGGAAAAATAATCCCAGGGAAGAAAATTCTGATAATAGACTGTTCACCTCAGAAGAACTTTACCCTCTCCAGATTTTTAGCTTATTTAAACTGTTTTGCTTACATAGCTTTCTTATGTCTTTTAAATACATTTTCCCCAACTTATCTGCCTTTTATTTTGTTATTGTAGCAGAAATGGTATTTTGCCATGATCTACTACATCCTAGTTACAAACAGAAGGCTCCAAGCCTGTGAGTGACTTCTTGATTCTGTTTCCTCCTTATCTGGCAGCATCTTACTTGCTCCTCAGTTACATTTTGAAGGCTGCATATTTTCTGTTATCCCTCATTTTTCTGTAGCCTGAAGAACGGTGGAGGCAAAAGTAACGTTCAGTTAAGGAGACAGGCAATCTGAAAAAATGCTGGGTTGGTTCCTCACTTTCTTCTAAGAATTTATTATGTATTATATGTACTATAAAAAGTCCCTCTACTTAGAGGCTGTATTTCATTCAAATGGAAGGGGATCATTTGGAAAATTTCCACAATTCAGTATGCAGCACTAGAGCCTTCACTGTGTCAATGTGTAAATCCCAGAGTTCATTTTCCACATAACTATGCAGTTGCCACTTCTACTATTTCTTTAAAAAGAAAAAAAAAAAAGAACACACAGTTGGCTTCTCAGTTTTGGAAATATTTTAGTGATAATTCTCAGGACTTTGTCAACTCACTAGCACACTATGTGGAGACTGGGGCTAGATTAAGTTGTTAAATCATGTTGTGCCTTTTCCCTCTGAAATCTTCAGTTTCCTTCCTTGGCCATCGTTTCTGAAGTTTATTGTACCCAATTAAGTTATTTTCTGTTGTTTGCTCTTGGTGAATATTTTTGCTAGATTTTGCTATTTTGTACTCATTTTAAGTATTAGGGGAAGGAAATTCTAATTGACTCAATACACCATTTTATTTGGATATACTCAGTTTTGGAATACCCTAAAGGTTAAACATGGATGTCTAATTTTCCAACACCATGAGCATTGTACTGTCTGGCTGCTTATAATAGGTACCAGAGTTAGTGCCAGTCTATTTTTTCCAACTACCTATGTCCTAATTTTCACTGTCCTAACTATGCCAACTTTTAAAGATCTAGCATTTTTCTGATCCACTGACTTAAGTTATTAAGTTAGTTATCGGTAATGATTATTCGGACATACATATAATACGGAGGAAAACACTAGACTCAGAATAAGGAGAAGATATGTATATACAACTTTTCAGTTGTGTCTGAAAAGCAAAATACGGCTAAATCAAGCTGGAAGGAATAAAACTAATTAATTTACAGGGACCTAAGAATGTAAATGTCCCCTTGAAAGATCTTATAATAAAAAGTTATGAAGGTACTTGTATAAATCGCTTGGAAACTGGGGTAAGAATGGGAAGAAAGCATTTTCTAAAGGTTCCTACCAAACCCATGAAGGTTCAGGAAGAACCTTCTAATTTCCTTCCCAGGGGAATTTATTTGACCATCATAGACAATTTTCCAAATAAGCTACAGTAGAAAATAAAACTTGAGCATTTCAAATGAGTTAATGAACACTTTCCAACGTGGTTTCATAGGATTTGAGGATCAGGACTGCCTATTTCTATTTATGAACAAGGAAATGAAAATCCAAGAAAAGTTAATTTGCCCCAAATAATAATGACCTCTGGATATTTCATAATCTTGTAGTATGATCTACAACATCAAAATTCTAAGTTCTCTAACAGTATCTACCTTTGTCTTTCCAAGACAGTTTTTCAAGTGTAGATCATATATCCTTTCCATGATAAAAAAGAAAATTAAATGCCAAAAGAGAAAAAGTAACAGGATTATAAGGTAACAAGCTGTTAAACTACTTTTCCATAGTTACTTAGTAGTAAATATTAGCAGCATTTTTTGTTATTCCAGCAAGTACTCGATCTGGCCATGGTTCAGCTGTATACCTGGCTAAACCAATTATTTTCACACTTTGCTTTCATAAAGAGTACTGTACTATAAAATATAACCATAAACACCAATTCCTTCCTTTCTCTATTGCCATTTAGTTTCAGAGCTATGTTGAGTAAGCCAGCTCTACTATTAAGTAACGGAAGCAATGTAATTATAGTCTCATTAGTATTTATCCATGGCTTTGCACAATGGCATAAAATATTTCCTGGTAGTTATGATATCTTGGATAAGGTGCTTTCTCAAGGATTTTGATCTCCTCATCTATAAATGAGACTGGATCAGATACTGTCTCTTCTACCTCCCAAAACTTTACAAACTTGTTCATAAATTTTACAGTAATTAGTTGACTCTTACCAGTTTCTAAAAACACCTTCTCATTATTCAGACATTATTTTGATTTACTTAGTTTAACAAAATATCCCAATGATCTTTATTTTTATTTTTTTTTTACTTTTTACCTGAATTTATTACATATAGAAGATAGCATAGGAAGATAACTTTTATCGTTACTCTATTAGGTTCCAGACAATTTTCTAAGTAGTTTACAGATATTTGCTTCACTGTTTAATGGTATTACTTGAATTTTTTTTTAACATCTTTATTGGAGTATAATTGCTTTACAATGTTGTGTTAGTTTCTGCTGTATAACAAAGTGAATCAGCTATATGTATACATATATCCCCATATCCCCTCCCTCTTGCATCTCCCAGTGATTTTTAAATGAAAACATTAAAGTTTGTCAGTAGCCATAGCAGGGAAAAATTAAAGAATTTGTTACATTTCTGTTTCTAATCAAGTCCAAAGGATAGATGTTTTTTTCAAAAATCTTACACCTCGACTACAAGTACTTAGGTTAATATAACAAAGAATTGACAAGTTTTTTCACAGAAAAATTATATAAAAATCGATGTATTCCATAGATGTTAACTACTAACACAGCTACTAATAACCAATAGGAAGATAAGACTTATTAATCTAAATAAACTAAATGGATTTGGGGTATGTAGAAGAAACAGATAACTAAAGGCTTTGCTAATTGGGACTAACTTTCCAAATGGGAATATAAAGAACAAATTAGAATTCTCAAAGTTATATCAAAAGATGAATAATTATTTGATAATTTAAGGATAATTGTAAATTTTACATGAAAATTTTGTTGAACAAATGAATGAATTCCCAACCGTAGAACAGTGTCTGGCACATAGCAGATACCCAATAAATGTATGCTGAATAAATCAATGAGTTAAAAACAAGCTTCTTTTATGAAAAATAAGACCAAGAAAAATTTAAGTGCCTAAAAACATGTTACTGACTACTTATAGGCACAAATGTTTCAAATGAGAACTGGGATACTCAGTTCTAACCAAGTGAAAATATAAAGAATAGCTCTAGTCAATGAACAATGTGAAAGGTTCTCCTTGTCTCAATCCAAAATCAATTATATTCTGCCATTATGTCTTCAGATGGGAACAAAACTGAAATTATATGGACTCTCAAGATTCAGTGTAAGATATTAGAAATGTAAATGAGAAAACCACGTCCTCTTTATTTTCCCCCTCATTCACCGAACACATATTTATTGAACACTTACCACAGCAGGTGCTTATTCCTTTCCTTCTTTTAGGTCCAAGGTATTGAATAAACCAGAGACAGATTAGCCAAGATTGTATTAAAAGGAAAGTTTCAGTATGTCAACTGTCATAACTTATTTTCCATTTAATCCCTATTGTTCCATGTATAATGTATGTTTATAATACCCATCTCAGCTTTATATATTTATTCTTCTACAAGTAAACCGATTTTTATCATTTTCATGACAGTACATTAAATTGTACCTTAATTGTTTTCTCTTGCACTGACATATGGATACGTTCCCTTAGGGGTTTCATCGATGAATTATTCACTTGTGTGGGAGATCTAGTCCAAAAAAAGCAAAAATTTATAAACCAAAGTAGTTTTTAAATTAGTTTACACCTCTCCGCTACCCAAAAGCAGTTAGAGAATAAAAGTTTATTCTGAATAACTGAACCTAGTTGTTTACAATACTATTTAAAAGTGTCCATATTCCTATTCTGAGAGTTCTAAATACTAATAATTTGCTTAATTAATTAATTCAGTCACTAAATATTTGAGCTTCTACTATATGTAAGGCACTGTATAAGATGTTGTGAAGAATAGAAAGTTCATTCATTCACTGGCTCTGAATTCAGGCATCTTGATATAAGTAAGGGAAATAAGATATCCACATAACTAAAATTCAAAATAAAAAAGGACAGATACCATGGCAGGGAAATTCAAAAGAGAAAAGCATAGTTTAGAAATAGGAGGGTCAGAGAAGACACGATAGAGAAGGAGACACTGGCAATTTGGAGCCAGACAAACATGGATTCCTCAGTAAATTCCTTTTTAGCTTAATAGAGCCAGAGTCATAACCCCTTTGAGTCAAAAGACCATTACATAAGAATAAAGGGGGCTTCCCTGGTGGCGCAGTGGTTAAGAATCCGCCTGCCAATGCAGGGGACACGG
>NC_041219.1:35234782-35254568 GCF_002837175.3 Physeter macrocephalus | reverse complement strand
GCCCGTGTGCCTAGAGCCCAGGTTCTGAAACAAGAGAAGCCACCACAATGAGAAGCCCATGCACTGCAACAAAGAGTAGCCCCCGCTCGCCACAACTAGAGAAAGCCCGTGCACAGAAACAAAGACCCAATGCAGCCAAAAATAAATAAATTAAATAAATAAATTTATTTTTTTAAAAAGAATAAAGGATAGTCTATTCTAAGAAAGACTAGTTTATAACCCTACATTGACTTACATTCATATACATCGTCCTTAATTTTATCATTTCAATGCAGACCATTAAAAATATACTTTACCATGGTCTGGTCCTTGTCTGCACAATGACAATTGAAAATGCTAAGGTAACTATAAACGTGTTTGGCCACATGATTGAGTACAGAAAAATACCTCTTTAAAATGTATGCGGGGATTAATTTTATTTAGAAAATCCTACGAACACAAAATAATTTTCTCTAAGAAAATGACAGAATTCAATCTAAGAGAAAATCTAAATCATTTATATTTCTACCTAAAAGCAAACTTTGTTAAACAGAAGTAAGTTGACAGGAGGAAAAAACAAAGGTTCATTTTCTTTATACTCTTTTCTGGGATTCCAACACAGGGTATAAGTAAATCATTGATAAAATAAATTTTCATTGCAAAGGAATTAGAAGACAACACTGAATGATAGAGCATTATAAAGTTTCTCTTTAAAGAGAAAAGATAGTGAAGCACAGGAGAGAGAGAGAGAGAAGGTAAAACAATCATAGATAGATATGAACAATTTTAGACTAAAATCAGATTTCTAAAAAGTAGCTCAAGCAGAAAATAGAAAAGATCAAACAGGACAATTTTGTAAAAATCCTCCACAATGCAATAATACAATTTTAAAGTTATTCTAAAATTTTAAATGTTTCTAGAAATGAATGATTATTAATTTTAAATATCACCAACTCAGTGTTTGACCGAATTGTTGTTAAAACTGGTGAGTATCAATGTCTTGCACAGAATACAAACAGTAATTTAGTATTTTCTTCATAATGTGATGAAGAACAAGTAAATGTCAATTCCAGTGTAAGTCTAGTGTATACCAACTCTCCTATTCTCAGGCAAAATAGCACAATCTTTGGAGCAGAGACCTCAGGTTCTGGAGAAAGACACCTTTGCTGCTTGCTAACTTAGACAAATTGCTTACTATCTCTCTCAAGTCTCTAATTCTTCACTTAAAAATTGGGGATACTACTAAAAGAGATTGCTGTGAGGGCTGATATAAGTGAAAGCATTTAGCAAAGTTTTTGACACAAATATCTATGCAAATATTTCCAAAGCATAAAACAAGAACAAAAACAAAAAAACACCAGTCATACTCTCACAAAATACTACTTTTATATATAACTCCCTCACATTCAAATGTTCAATCTCCCTTTAACTAACTTTTGTTTTTTCTCTTCATACTTTTCTGTAGTTCCCAAGTTTCCTAACCATAGCATGTATTTCTTTTATAACAAATGAGGTGTTTTTTTCAAAAATTTCCTTTATAGACTTAAGTTAATATTCACATACATATAATTTCCACATTACTTACCTAAAAAGTGTAAGAATAGAAGTTCCATTATGAGGAATTGTGTTTTCATCGTCATATAAAAGCTCTGCTTTGTTTTTGGTAGGAGCACTGGCTGCTTCTTCATCCAAAAGAACTAGTAAAGTTTTCACAGTATCTCTGCCACAGTATGCAGTGCCATGGTTTATGGCATGAGATTTTGGCTAGAACAAGAAACAATTTCAAATAAATGTAATAATCACCCCAAGCTGGGTCAATCAGCCACTCTTTTCCATTTCATGTGCTATTGTTCTCCTTCCTCTTCTATTAAGCTATAAAAAAATCAGCCTTGAGAAGTGGCTCTAAGGCATGTGAATATTTATCCCTCAAGCCATAATAAAATCAATCTTATGAACTTCCAGAAGCACAAAAAATATAGAAAATAGTATCACCAAAGGAAGGCATTAGATTTTGGTCAAAATAACATTAGGCTTTAAGTCAGAAAGTTTAGCTACAATCTATGTGATCTCAGCCTCGTGATTTAACCTCTTTGTATACTGATATTTTTTCTCTCTTATACCAGAAGTGAGATTCTGGTGATCTGAATACCAACTCCACAGATGGCTGTAAAGATCTACTCAAGTGCAAAAATAAAAAAACTAGTTGACCTTCATTCATTCAGTAATCACCCATAAGCACATACTAAGTCCCAAGAATTGTGTTTGAAGCTAAGGCTACAAAGGTAAAAACTAGTGCCTCAAGGAACCCGTAGGCTCTTTTATAAAATAAATAAGTAACCAATAATGGCATTACAGAGTGCTAATTCCTTTTTAAAAAATAAATTTATTTATTTATTTATTCATTTATTTATTTTTGGCTGCAATGGGTGTTCGTTGCTGTGTGCGGGCTTTCTCTAGTTGCAGCGAGTGGGGGCTACTCTTCGTTGGAGTGAGCAGGCTTCTCTTGTTGTGGAGCACCGGCTCTAGGCGTGCCGGCTTCAGTCGTTGTGGCACACAGGTTTAGTTGCTCCGCAGCTTGTGGGATCTTCCTGGACCAGGGATCGAACTCGTGTCCCCTGCGTTGGCAGGTGGATTCTTAACCACTGCGCCACCAGGGAAGTCCCCTAAGTGCTATTTCGAAGAGAATGTATAAATTGTGCAGTGGGAGCACACCAAAAGGTCATGATCAATTTACCCTGGGATCAAGGATGGCTTCACAGAGGAGACACAAAAGGGTAAGAGAGAACATGGTATTTGCAGAGACTACATGGCACGAAATGGCTGAAGAACAGGGTAACAGAGAGGGAGTCATGTGAGATGAGCCTGGGAAAGCATTGTATATCAGACAAAGAAGTTACAAGTCAATCTGTTACAAGGTTAAAATCTCTTCCTTTATTAAGCAAGGAAATAAAATGATACTATTTACATTTTAGAAAAATGACAGCAATGATGGAAATGTGTAAAATATTTATATTCCATGGTAAGACTGTTACTAAATCTGGAGACAGGACCACAAATTAAGAGACTGTAATAGTCCAGCTCAGAAATGAAGAAGGTAGTAGCAGTGAACTAAAATAGTAGCTGTGGAGATAAAGAAAAAGCAGATTAAGAGGGGAGAGCTGGAAAATCTTAGTAACTAGATAGAAGAATAGGGAAAATATATGATAAGATAATATTACACATAGACACACGTAAGAACAAACTCTGATGGCATTTCTGGCCAGGTTCATACCAACTAACCAGTTGTATGTGCTATATACCTCTGGGAAAGTTGCTTAACCTCACTGTGCTTCAGTTAAATCACTGGTAAAATAGGGATGATGATAGTGCCTAACCCATAGGGTTGTTGAACATTGTGCTTAAATATCAGTCGCCCTTTTAAGGACATCTGTTATAGTTGTACCACTTTCCTCAGGTTTCATCAACATGCTCTTGGCCTCCTTTCTCTACCTGGCTGACTCAGGCTACCAAGTGAACTGTAATGTATAGCTACACCAGAATTTTAACAAACTGCCTGTCACAATCTGGTGCTTGACATATATTTTTCATTAGTACCAGAGAAGTCCATACTGTTTAATACTAACTTCATTGAGAATTACTGATTCGTATTTTTCAAAGATGTCTAATTTGGTTGAAAACAAGAACCAGGTTGTCTGCATCTTTATTTCTTGTGGCAGGAAATGGGAGAGATTGGTGCTCTTAATTATCTGAGCTGTGACAGTTCCTGATTTATACTTATCATAAAACCTGGTTGTCATTTGAACCAAGCTGTCATAGAAGTGTTAACACACACGAAATATGTGGGGAAATAACTCAGAATCTCCCCCATGTCCCACCTTCAAGTTAACTAAAAACACGCATTGTTATAGAAAATAGCTAAAAATAGTGCCCAAGAGCTGCGGAAAAATAAGTGAATCATAAAAATTAAGCAAAAGTCTTTCTTCATACACGGGCTATCACAATTATACCTAATAAAAAGGGGATTTTGTTACCTGAACAATTAAACTGCAACTAATGAATTACTATAACATGTACTCCAAAATTCTGTTCTAGAACTAAAAACATGGTATTCAATTTCTCCTATAAAACTATGGTTTTAAAACCTTATAATGTCTGACTATCTATGTAAGCAAAACAAGAAAGACGTAAATTTTCTGGAATATATAATTAAACAATTACTAAGTATAGGAAAAATTCCTAATGTCTGCAGTAATCTGGCAATGGAGGTAGGTAAATAAGAGATCATGGAAATAGAAAAATTCTATGAAAGAAAAATAAACTGCTGAGTAGAAACTATTTCTGCTGTTGTTCTATGGAGTGCCTAGTACTGGGGTCATAACCAGGGACACCAGACTCTTATTTTATACCTGATTAAATAGGAAAATAATTGTTTTATAAAAATAATTATTGAAAAATATGACAAAACACCTTAATATCCATCAAGAACTATAAATTTCTAGTGCTACAAGGGATACTGAAGATTATCCAATGTGCTTCTTTAACAAACAATTTGGCCCATAGAGGTTATGATTTACCCAAGTCGAACATAATCCTGCATAATCTATTGAGAAACTTATATTTTCAACATCTTATAACAGAGGAAACACATTCTTCTGACTTAAGTAGCAATTGTAAACCATTTCTACAGCAAGTAGAAGATATAATGTTTTGTAAAGAAGGATAATGAAAAATAAAAACCTCATTACCCGTGCAGGACTGATGTCAGTGGTACTAAGAGCTAAATCTCCTTGTTGAGAATTGATAATACTTTTAATCCTCAAATCCAAATCTTGAGCAACTTCCTCTATTGCTTTATAAAAAGGATCCCTGCTGTTCTGGCCTTTAATCAGCTGCATCTTTATCACTGAGAGTATCTGACCCCCTGCAATACTGAAAATAGAAATAAGATCACTTTTATAATAGTATTAGAAATGTCAATATGCTTATAAGCTTGAAAATATAATTCTCAGAGTTAATCAACACTTCAAAGAATATGGCTTTAACCTTAGAAATCAAACAGTAACACATTTAAGAAAAGGATGAGAACCATTAGAAACAAAATTTAAAAGTTTTTCTAAAAGCAAGTTATTTCAGTAAGGTAAGTTACTTCTTCCTTGATTTGAAAGCTAGGGGAAATAATTTAGTTATATATGATATATGATAAAAGATTCAGATGCAGTTATATACATGCAATATACTTAAAATACATACCTTTAGGTACAACTAAGATAACACACACTACATCTCATTGAATACCTAAAATCCTACATAACTTAATCTTTTTTTTTAACATCTTTATTGGAGTATAATTGCTTTACAATGGTGTGTTAGTTTCTGCTTTATAACAAAGTGAATCAGCTATACATATACATATATCCCCATATCTCTTCCCTCTTGCGTCTCCGACCCTCCCTATCCCACCTTTCTAGGTGGTCACAAAGCACCGAGCTGATCTCCCTGTGCTATTTGGCTGCTTCTCACTAGCTATCTAGTTTACATTTGGTAGTGTATATATGTCCATGCCACTCTCTCACTTTGTCCCAGCTTACCCTCTCCCTCCCCCTGTCCTCAAGTCCATTCTCTAATATTGCTGGGTCATATGGTAGTTCTATTTTTAGTTTTTTTAAGGAACCTCCATACTGTTCTCCATAGTGGCTGTATCAATTTCCATTCCCACCAACAGTGCCAGAGGGTTCCCTTTTCTCCACACCCTCTCCAGCATTTATTGTTTGTAGATTTTTTGATGAAGGCCATTCTGACTGGTGTGAGGTGATACCTCACTGTAGTTTTGATCTGCATTTCTCTAATGAGTAGTGATGTGGAGCATCCTTTCATGTGTTTGTTGACAATCTGTATGTCTTCTTTGGAATGTCTATTTAGGTCTTCTGCCCATTTTTGGATTGGGGGGTTTTTTTTTTTGTTATTGAGCTGCATGAGCTGCTTGTAAATTTTAGAGATTAATTGTTTGTCAGTTGCTTCATTTGCAAATATTTTCTCCCATTCTGAGGGTTTGTTTTTATTTTCATTTCTCTAGGAGGTGGGTCAAAAAGGATCTTGCTTTGATTTATGTCATAGAGTGTTCTGCCTATGTTTTCCTCTAAGAGTTTTACAGTGTCTGGCCTTACATTTAGGTCTTTAATCCTTTTTGAGTTTATTTTTGTGTATGGTGCTAGGGAGTGTTCTAATTTCATTCTTTTACATGTAGCTGTCCAGTTTTCCCCGCACCACTTATTGAAGAGACTGTCTTTGCAATGAATTTGGTAAAGTAGCAGTATACAAAATTAATGCACAGAAATCTTTAGCATTCCTGCACACTAATGATAAGGTTACATAACTTAATCTTTAAACCAATTCAATAAGTATTATTACCCATAAATTACAGATGAAAAACTTGAGTCTCAAAAAGGTTTAATAGCTTGTCCAAGAACACGCAGTGTTTGTTCTTGGCTAAGAAGAAGGTGGTAAGGAAGGAGACTGACCTGAAATACATGATATTGCACTCTAACATGAGAAGTGTTATTATATGGAAGAGGAAATTAAACTAGTTAATACTTATCTAAAAGAAACCACAGACTGGACCAATTATGGCCAACAGACATGTATTTTTGAAAACATGAAATCAATTGTTTCTTTATACTGGGCCTGAACCTCAATGAATTTGGGTTGCAGTTCCTGCTCTAGAAGGCTGACCTAAAACCAATGTGAGAAGGAGGAAGGATTTTGGTCCATTACAAGGAAGACATTAAAGGTGTCCAACAATAAAAGAGGGCTCTTTTTTGAAGTTAAGAGATCTCCATCACTAGAGTTATCCCTGGAAAGGCTGCACAGTGTCTAATGAGAAGGTGGTGTGGTCTGGCTATGGAGTCAGACAACCTAAGCACACATCACAACCCCCTCACTTTCTACCGTGAATATGCTATTTAACCTCTCTGTGACTTTTATAGTAGCATAAAGGAAATTATGAATAGTTCTCATCCTCACTGCCTTATTGCCAGGCTTTATGTTTTAGGAAAGAAGCCAGGTTCCCTAACGACACTGGAAACATGATTGTTCACATACAAATAGCTTGTCCAAATAGAGAAGGAAAGTTAGAAGAAAACTGCAGAGAGTGCATTACATCAGTATCTTACAAATTTGTCTGATCATCAGAATCATACTCAGCATTTGTTTAAAATATCAGCTCCAGTGAGTACACCTCCACCTGGAGGGCAGGCTGGATCTAAAATGGAGAAAAGAGGCTGAGGGAACCATACCCAGTTCTTTTAATCTTACCAGTTATGAGTCGGGGAGAATGAATGAAAGGTAGGGAGAGAAATGCAGTGTTTTCTGGAGGAAGTTCCTCCACAGGGACACATGAAGCCAGAAAAAAAGGAGGTCCCCTCACTAATAAATGGGTCTAAAATATAGGAGGTGTAATGCAAATACTAACAATGTGACTGGTTAATATCTGAAAGGGAGATTAGTAGATTAGTCTCTGCTGATACAAAGAACTCACTCAATGATTTGCTAATTTCAGTGCACTGTTGTCCTTCTTAGGGGTATAGGGGCTCACCTATACGTCGTCTGCTGAGCTTGATGTGGATTATGGCCAAACAGCCCTTTGTTAGAGTCTGGCCAGAGCACATATAATAAAAAGGGCCTGATTCTTGAAAAATAAAAAATAAGTAAAAAATAGAAAATAAAATAGAATAGAATAAAATAAAATATTAGCTCCAGATCCCATCTTACTGAATCACAATCTCCAGACAAGATACTAAATAGCTGCATTTCTTTTGAAGATATCACAGGTGATGCTTATGACTAGACAAGCTTGGGAAACATTTCATGAAAAAATTATCTCCCTGAGAAAGGAACCATATTTTACTAATCATCATATTAACTTGGCACACAGAAGAAATAATTGATATCTCTATTGAATAAATGACCGCTATCACACATAACAGTGTGAAGTTTTGACTTGTAAGATAAAAGATATATATTTTACTATTTTTCATATTATTATTATTATTATTTGCAGTAGAAACGCACTTGAGGGTTTCAACATACACTATGGCAGACTAGTTACTCTAGGGGAACATTCCACTAAGCTTGGTAAGAATCGGGGGAAATCTCCAAGTACCACCCAATTTCTTCCCTAAAAAAGTGACAAAAGCTGGAATGGAAAGTTGGAAGCTGTGAGTGGTAAGCAGGATGAATGGGGGTTTTCCTGAGGACAAAAATCTCTAGTAGCAATATGATCAGGATGCCAACCCTGAGTGGGAGAGAGATTTCCACACTGAGTCTGAACCTTCCAAGGGGGAAGGTAGCTAGTACGGCTTTTATTAGATTTATTCTATGTATGTTATATTTTTGAGTTTTTAAAAAAAAACATTTTCTATTTGGTTATGACGTAGAAATACAATTGCTTTTTTTAATTGATCTGTGCCCAGCAACACTGTTAAACTCTACCATTAATTTTAATAATTTACCTTTAGATTCTTGGAGTTTTCTACATATACAATCATATTATCACTAAATAGAGTTTTATTTCTTCCTTCTCAATTGTTACATCTCCTATTTCTTTTTCTTGCCTTACAACACTGAATTGGACATCCAATATTATGCTGAAAAGAAATGAGAACAGGAACTCTTGTCTTGTTCTAAATCTTAAATAATGTGCTAAAACATTTTACCAAGTAGGTTTTCATAGAAACCCTATATCAAGTTAAAGCCCTCATTCTTAGTTCATTTTATGCTGAAAGGGTAGTAGCCCTACAGGTTGGGTATGTCCCAACAGACACCTCACCTTGGGCAGTCCCTGGGCTTTGTCCCCTGCTCCCTCAGACTTTAGTGACTATAAGAACAGACCCTCCAGATCACCAAATTCAGCAAGTTCTTTCAAAATAAAAGCTGGCTTCCCTTCTTGACTTCCCTCTCTAGCTTTCTTCCTTCCCCCAGTTTTTGGCCTATTATCATTACATTCACCTACTCATCAATGCATTTAAGTACTTTATAAATATGTTGTCCAGCAGTATTAATTATTTTCAATGGAAGGGTCAATCAGGGGACCTAGCCTGCTATACATCTGTAATCAGAAGTCCGAACAGACTCTTAAAAATTATTTTATGTAAACAGGCACTCTTTTCCAACTGGCTTTTTCTTAATTTTCAGTTAAAAACACAGAAAATAATTGGATGAAATGTAGCCAAAATGAAAACATAGTTAACACTATGTGCTTTTTCTGGGAAGTAATCTCTAATGGAAGAGTTTTGGAAAAGATTCAGAAGGATAATCAAATATGAAAGTGTCACAGTATCAGTTATAAAAACAAAAAAGAAAAAAAAAAAAGCTTTCAGTACTATTAAAGGTAAAAGTCACCTTTGCCCTCTTTTCCCATTCCTTCTACAAGAACAAATATTCTTAATTTTAAAGATGATATAATCCCCTGAATGAACTGTATTTAGGAAAAATTCATAAGATTTGTATTTCAGTTGCTTGCCAAGCTCAGCATTTTGACCCTTAGCAAAATACCGCAAACACCAGTGCTATGACTAGTCTATTGCTATAGGTTCACTACAAGGGACAACATTAGCTCTTCAAATACCTGCTCAGCAACATAGCATAATTCAAATTCTTGCATCTAGAGCCTAGAAACTCCTGAAGTTTTAACCCAAATGATGCCAGGACATTTGTCATAGGCACTGGGGATACAAAATGAATAAAACATTTCTTTTTAAGAGGTCACAGTTGATCAGTTGATACAATGAGATACCAAAGGTATAGAGGGGATTTAAGTGGGGAGGTAAGAGAAGAAGGAGGTCTTCAGGAAAGCATTCCAGAAGATATGACTACTCTGGATAAACATTAATAGAAGAATTTAGGTGAGAAAGAGGTTAACTGAAGTTCCTGACTGCTAAATGCATCACATTAAAGCTCTGGGGCAGAAACAGAAAAATGAAGCTAGTGAGGAAAAACACAATTAAATCCCCAAGACTGAACCAAAACACAGTGACTGAAAGAGAACAATAAGCAATAATACAAATAATCGGTAATATTGTAATGAATTATTGACTATCTTTACTATATAGAATGACTTGTCTCTTCCCTACCATCTTTAAGAATTTGATAACTATTTGCTAAATAAATTATACCTTTAAAAATTAAATGTGATTAAAGGTACTATATGAAATGTATCAAAAATGATTCTGAAATATTTTAAAATGAGAAATGTAACACTAGGATTCTGGACTGGATAATTTCAGCTAGACTTAATATTCTATAAATGCATAATATTTAGTCCAATAAATATAATGCAGGTGTGTACTAAAAAGTTATGTAATAAAATTGAAATACAGAATTTTAAGCATTTGAACAACAGGGTACTAACTAATTTATGTAACCTGAAACTCCTAATTTAAGATGTTTTTCAGGTGAAAGTACAGTATGTATTTTATGGTGGCACCTACTGGCAAAGTGCAGAAATGCAGCCATACTAAAGCTAAGACGGTCTGATGAAAAGCTGGCAGCAGAGAGGTAAGTGTGATTTGGATTCCCCCCGTCTGTCTATTCCCCACCATTCCTTGGACTCAAAGATTATTGTGATTCCCTGCCACCACCACCACCCTATTATAAGACAAGTAGTACAAACTTACACTCAGCTACAAGGGTTAAATACATTTTTACAAGAGTTTTAAGGTTGAGGGACAGAGGCCAGGGTGAGATACAATCAGGAGGTAGAGAGTATAGAATTTGTACACCATACTGAGGTTTCTGGATTTTTATCCTGTACCTAATACGGAATCATTGAAGGGTTTTAATTATGGTGGTAACATCTGCTGTTTTGAAAAGATCACTGGCAGCAGTGAGGACAACAGGATGGGGCAACTCAAGACTGGAGGCAGAATGAACAACTTGGAGATAAGTAAAAAAAAGTCCAGGCAAGAAAGGATGAAAGTAAAAAAAAGTCCAGGCAAGAAAGGATGAAAGTCTGAAAACAGACTTTCCATAAAAAATGGAAATAAGATAGTAGCTATAGGAATAGAGATAAAGAATATCAAAGATGTTAAGTAAGAAGAATTGATGGATCTTAGTGAATGAAGGGACAGAGAAAGGGAGAATGGACTTGAGGACATGGGGAGGGGGAAGGGTAAGCTGGGACGAAGTGAGAGAGTGGCATGGACATATATACACTACCAAATGTAAAATAGCTAGTGGGAAGCAGCCGTATAGCACAGGGAGATCAGCTCGGTGCTTTGCGACCACCTAGAGGGGTGGGATAGGGAGGGTGGGAGGGAGGCTCAAGAGGGAGGGGATATGGGGATATAGGTATGCATATGGCTGATGTGCTTTGTTGTACAACAGAAACTAACACAGTATTGTGAAGCAATTATACTCCAATAAAGACGTACTAAAATAATAATAATAATAAAAAGATATGTTCCAAATTTCTGCTTGGGCAGCTGGAGGCAGAAAGGCTTCATCAAGCTGGGTACTTTGGGAGGAGGTACCTGTCAAGCAGGTACACAGGGAAAGATGAAGGTTTAGTTTGGGAGATGCTAAGTTTGAGTTTCATTTGACGTAACAACCTATAGGTACATAGATATATTTTGGAAACTCAGGAAAGAGTTTGGATTTCACTGAAATATGGATTTAGAATTTGCATATATGCAGTCAGAGAGGTAAGTAGAAAATAAGAAAACAAAATCTCAGAAGTTATGGGAAAAGGAGTTCTAAAAGAGAAAATGATCAAACTTCAGGACTCGAAAGAGACCAGATGCTATGCCAACTAGAAGATCATAAATGATCTTTCGCAGAACAGCTTCAGTAGAGTGGAAAAGTAAATAAGTGTGAGTCAGTTAAACACAGACAAGTAAATAAGTAATGAGCACCTACTCTGTGCCAGAAACTGTGCTAGGGCTAGGGAATATTAGTGAAGAAAATCAATAAAGCCCTCATAGAGTTTACAGCCTCATGAGACATATTCAAGATATTTTAAATCATTAGAAATTGGGAAGTGGAATAAAAGACAGTATTTTTTCAAGAATTTGAGCTATAAAAGGAAGGAACTGACAAAAACAGAAGATGATTTGTTGTTTTTTCTTATAATCTTTATAGACTGTGGCTAAAGGACTAGTAGAAGTTGAAATTATGAGACAAAATGAATAACCAATGAAACATTGTCCCAATAGGTTACCCATACTATAGGAAATATCCTCCTTTCTCCCCATCTGGACTTCATTTCACCACCATTCTCCATGTCTGGTTAACTCCTTCAAGTTCATCCTTAAGCTCAACTGTTAACAAACATCCAGGTAAACACTCCTGACACTCTTATCCCTGGCTCCCACAAAATAGGTCAATTGTCCTTTCCTCTGTACATCTTTCCATTACTACATAAATAGAATACATGTTGTAAGTTTTTGATAACTTTACTATTTATAATCATGAAATACATATATACTTAGCATATGCAAAAATCACCTTACAGAAGAAAATAGAGATTGCTCAGATAGACTATTTAAACACCCACTTCTTCAGTATCGTCCCTAGAACAAGAGTAACTGTTCATTATGACCAAACAGGATACTCAAAATAGATGGCTGCTAAATTGAAGAACTGAAGTGGACCCTAGGTGCCTCTAAAACGTACTTTTACCCTTTCGTACAAAAGTGTATGTATGTATGGATGTACTTTCACCCTGTTAACTTACCCCAACTAGAAATTCCTCCAAAAAGGAATGTAGTTATAACAAATTACAATGGATTGAATATATGCACTTACATCTGCTCCCTCCTAAAGTGCCACTAAAGGGACAAAAAGGAAAATGTTTTAAACCCATAAAGAAAAACAGAATGGGAGAGGAGACAATAGTCGAGAGCAGAGACATATCATGAAAGTACAGAAAGACGAAGAGCAGATGGAAAGGTGATAACTGACTACCCGGAACACAGAAAGCTACAACATAAGTTAACTGCTAAAAGATACACCAGTAAGAAGTAATCTCAGAAACTGAAGGCAATACTGAAGGCTATGGTGAAGGTGTCATTGCAAATAAGAAAGCTGGTTGACAGTCTATGTGAGGAACACTTAGACCACTGAATCTCCTCTCTTATTCTGAGCAATCACGCTAGTGCACTTCTGTCACCTCAGCATGGAAAGCAGGATTACTCTGAAGAAACTAAGCCAGAGAGGATCCAGACCTATAGGTACCAATGACTGAAAACAGGGACTGAGCAAAAGTCTACATATTGAAGTGGGTGGCTCAGCATCAACCTACCCTCCCTCAAATCCCAGAATATTGCTAGCCAGACATACTGCTTTCAGAAAGAGACTAAAGGATGCCATTGTGGAAATTTTGGGGTAAGTTCCAAAGAAAAGACCTGCAGTTATTCACATTTGGAGAATTCCCAATAAAAGAGCCAAGTGGCTACTATGCTATAATGAAGTCCACTGTATAGAGCTGCTAATCAGCTTTATAGGGTCTCATTCCTAAATATGAAACAAATGTCCAGAATCACCCTACATTTTAAGAACACCTTTAACATGAAAGAGGGCAACAGAAACAAAAAGAAAAACATTCAACTAGATAAAACAAAGACTATCCAGGAAGCAGATAAAAAATGATCATATAAATTAAATAACCTTGGAGAAATAAATGAAGCATAAGATCACATACAATCAAATGTGAGAATAATGATACTTATCTCCCATTTACTTTTTCTCAGAAAGCTACTTGAGCAAAATAAGGGGTTTTAACCAATTAAAAATAAAGTCATGGAATCCTGGAAACAAGGCAGAGGCAAAGAAAATTCACAAGGTGATGAAGCTGCATGGCTGACACTCTGAAACAGGCCTAGCAAGCAAAAGTATACAGACTGAATGAAGAAGATAGATGACTCTCCAGAAGGAACGTCTTCAAGGGCAAAAATCAGAACTGATAGATGACCTAATAAAAAAGAAGAAATTGTATACTTTCATTGGCAAACTTGATAAAGAATTGATAATAAATATATAAGAAGAAAAGCAAGAGAAAAAAGTAGATAATCATTGACTCTAGAAAAAACCAAAAATGTATACAAGAAAGGAAGTATAATAACAGTATAAAATATAGCTTAGCTGTAGGCAATAATTACAGAGTTTTAATAACGTAAACTCTAAAATATGATTTAACCTGATACTGTGGTACAACTATATTAGAAGGAGAGAAGAAGAGAAGTGTGTGTATGTGTCTGTGTGTGTGGTAGGAGGCGGAGAGGAAAAGAGGAGTATTGGGAGGTTGGTGAGTGGGTGGCAAATCCTCATCTTCCATGGTAGGAAGTTAATAAATAATGCCTAAAATTGAAACTCAAAATTAGCTGCATAGACCAACAAGGGCTTAATATCCAAGATACAGACAGCTCATATAACTCAGTATCAAAAAACAAATCAACCAATCAAAAATTGGGCAGAAGACTTGAATAGACATTTTTCCAAACAAGACATACAGATGGCTAACAGGCACATGAAAAGATGCTCAACATCGCTAATTATTAGAGAAATGCAAATCAAAACCATAATAAGGTATCACCGCACACCTGTCAGAATGGCTATCATCAAAAAGTCTACAAATAACAAGTATTGGAAAGGATGTGGAGATAAGAGAATCTCAAACACTGTTGCTGGGAATGTAAACTGGTATGGCCACCATGGAAGACAGTATGGAGGTTCTTTAAAAAATTAAAAATAGAACTACTATATGATCTGGCAATTCTACTCCTGGGTATATACCTGGAAAAAATGAAAACACTAATTCGGAAAGATATATGCACCCCAATATTCAGAGAAGCACTATTTACAATAGCCAAGACATGGAAGCAACCCTAGCACTTAATCCAACAGGTAAGAATGAAATATTGCCATTTGCAACAATGTGGATAGACATAGAGAATATTATGCTTAGTGAAGGAAGTCAGACAGAGAAAGACAAATACTAAATGATATCACTCATATGTGGAATCTAAAAAAATAAAGACAAATAAACATATATACAAAACAGAAACAGACTCACAGACATAGAAAACTAGTTTATGGTTACCAAAGGGGAGAGGGGGGAGGGATGAATTAGGAGTACAAGATTAATAGATACAAACTACTATACATAAAATAGATAAGCAACAAGGACTTACTGTATAGCACAGGAAATTATACCCAATATCTTATAATAACCTATAATGGAATATAAACTGCAAAAATACTGAATCACTATGCTGTATACCTGAAACTAACATGATATTGTACATCAACTATAGTTCAATAAAAATTTTTAAAATAGCTGCATAAAAATTTCATTTAAATGAGGTAAATACAGAAATAAACACACACAAAAATATTAAAAGTCAATTCCTCTGAGGATTTTATTACTGTAAGTCTATAGTACCATTTGACTTCAACAAAATATATCTATTTTGCTTTGCCAAAAATATAGTATTCTTTAAAATTAATTATATGCTATCTCAGAAGAAATGGCTGGCCAATATATTATTTAGAAATTCAGATGTCACTGATATTGACTATAAGTCATATTCAAACCCTCTTCCAAATTCACTTCGTTGTAATAGATATCCATATAAGAAGACAGAAGGAAGCAATTCAGAATAAAATCCTGAAAAAAATTCTTCTTGGAATCTTAAAATGGAAAGACATTTCATAGAATAAGATATAGCGATTAAGAGAATGGGTTCCTGGGTCAGAAGTGAAGTCAGATCCCAACTCTGCTACTTAATAACAATGTGACTAAGGTAAGTTACACCAGTGCTTCAGTTTCTTCCTCTCTAAACTGAGTATTTATCTAGCAACTACAATGTAAGGTTTTTTTAATGATCAAATGATAATCTCCATGAAGAGTTCAGTGTAATGTCTGACACATAGTAAGTGTTCAATAAATACCAGCTATTTTTATTAGTACTATGCTATGACATACCCACCAAACTGACAATGATCTCCCACGATTGCTAACATATACAACCCACTTCTGCCCCCCACAAATTAATCTAAAATTAACTCACCATAAAATATACCAATATTATAAATAAGAGTCTATCTGATTAAAAACACCTCTTAATTCCAATATCATTTTAAAACAAATTCCAGATGAATCAAAAATGTATGCATAAGAAAATGAAAAAAAAACTAGCAGAAAACAGAATATAAAATTCATATTTTTATCAATTTCCTGACTCATTCTTGGTATAAGTTTCCTTTATTGCTAAATAAAAAGTTTAAAGAAATTATCTATTCGGTCATTTCCAATCCTCAAAAATCTATTTCTTCCAGAAAAAAAAAGAATGGTAAGCCCTCTTCTCTAGTCAAATTTAATCTGAACATGCCATTTGACTTTGGCAAAAATTTTAGAATCACAGATAAGCAGAAATTTAGTGGGAAAGGTCATGTGATTATAATTTATTAATCTAAATATTTTATTAATTGAAGTATAGTTGAATAACAATGTCATGTTAGTTTCTGATGTACAGTAAAGCGATTCTTTTCCATTATAGTTTATCACAGGATATTGAATATAGTTTCCTGTGCTATATAGTAGGACATTGTTGTTTACCTACTTTATATACAGTAGTTTGTATCTGCTAATCCCAAACTCCTAATTTATCCCTCCCTCATCTAGATATTTTGTTTCTTCTTCCTAGTTTAGCCTGATGCTTGGTCATTTCAATAGCTCTTAATTTTTAATCTACCTCTGATTCTGTGAAGTTTTAAAGACAGACTAATAACACACATTTGTCATACCTTGGATTTGGTATTTCTCCAAGAATTTCATCTAATTGGTCAATGAAATTAATAAAATTAGACAATCCTTTGATATGTGTCCTTAAAGGATCAGATGGTGATGGTGCATATCCTTTCCCTCCAAGCTCTATTGTTCTAATAAATGATGTAGCCACCTATGAATTAAAACAAATAATTTGGTTATGTTTAATGATTTAGTAAGTTAAAACTACATTATTTTATGAAGCTAGGCACATTTACATATTTCTAGGTACACAGGTAAAGAGAAGCACTTTTTATAACTCATGCCACATTTTCATTCAGAAGCAAATAATCAAAGAAACAACTGTCATGTAGAATTCATGCCAGCAAGGGTGATGGCAACACAGGTGGAGACTGAGACTGAGGAGCCAAGTCAGGGACAAATTAAGGGTATAAGAATATGTTCATAAGAGTATATCATTGTTGGGAATTCCCTGGCGGTCCAGTGGTCGGGCCTCTGCACTTCCACTGCAGGGGGCTCCGGTTCGATCCCTGGTCGGGGTACTACGATCCTGCAAGCCGCACAGCATGGCCAAAAAAAAAAGAGTGTATCACTGTCTATAAAGAATTAGACAGTGGTATTCTAAAAAAATGAATATATTCTTAAATAGACTGACTACTGGCTACTGGAATTGTTATATGGAACAAAGGGATTTTTCTGTGTCAATTATGTTGATTTATTCAAAGTTGAACAATTAATTCAACTCTTCCAAGGCTTAGCTTCTTTATTTGTAAAATAAAGATTTAGACTAGATAATCACTAAGCCCCATCTAGCTTTCACATTTTAGGATCATTTGATTATGTGTAGTTCAAAAGGTCTTGCCTTTACAATGATAAAAATACATATATAATATGATGGCTATACATTAGGCCTCTCCATCAAAGACAAAATGTTCTAAAGCTGTATTTTCCAAAGCATATCCTAAGAAAGGAAAAATCTACGAAATTTAAATAATCTGGGGAAAGTTCCATGGTTAAATAACTTAGGAAACGACAGGTTAAATAACAAGGTTACCTTAAGCAGATTTCTCTTTTTTTTTTTAACATCTTTATTGGAGTATAATTGCTTTACAATGGTATGTTAGTTTCTGCTTTACAACACAGTGAATCAGTTATACATATACATATGTTCCCATATCTAAGCAGATTTCTTTATGGTAGGACTTCTTGGAAGTATACATGCATTACATATATCCAGTAAGAGTACACACGATTTCCAACTTTTTGCCCTTGGAAACATTTATTCAAAGAGCATTGAACAGGAACTTTTGCCTCTGGAAATAATTTATTCAAGGAGAATCTAACAGGGCTAGCACTCCGCAGAACACATGTAGGGAAACACAGCTTTAGAGAAATTCTCCCTTATGAACTATATATATATAGAAAAATATATAGTAAAAAACAAAACTACCACGGATTTTCAAATACATGACATAGAACACATATTCACAATTTAAAAGTTGTTCTATCATAGTTATAAGAATTCTATATTAAGGTACATGGATCCACTGTTCAGAATCTTTAAAATAAATATTGAAAATGTAACATGTCCATACCAAAAAGATAGACATCTGTTTCTCTCGAGCAGCATGTTTCAAATCAGTGAAGGCTTCTCTTCCAAGTCCTCTATCAGGAATATTGAGAATATGAGCCAGAGCCAAGTCATTCTTTGAATTCACCAGCAGGTTTAAATATGAGTAGATAATTTTCTTTGCTAGTAACTGTACCTGTACAATAAAATATTTTCTTTACTGAAGATTTCTAAATTCATAAATAAACTTTTTTTATTTATTTTTTTATTGAAGTATACGTGATTTACAATGCTGTGCCAATCTCTGCTGTGCAGCAAAGTGACTCAGTTATACACATATAGACATTCTTTCATATTCTTTTCCATTATGGTTTATCACAGAATATTGAATATATTTCCCCATACTATACAGTAGGACCTTGTTGTTTATCCATTCTAAATGTAATAGTTTGCATCTACCAACCCCAAACTCCCAGTCCATCCCTCTCCCTCCACCCCCCCACCCTTGGCAACCACAAGTCTGTTCTCTATATCTATGAGTCAGTTTTTGTTTTGTAGATAAACTTATTTGTGCCATATTTAAGATTTCACATATAAGTGATATCATATGGTATTTGTCTTTCTCTTTCTGACTTACTTCACTTAGTATGATAATCTCTAGTTGCATCCATGTTGCTGCAAATGGCATTATTTCATTATTTTTTATGGTTGAGTAGTATTCCATTGTATACATGTACCACATCTTTATCCATTCACCTGTCGATGGACATTTAGGTTGTTTCCATATTTTAGCTATTGTGAACAGTGCTGCTATGAATATAGGGGTGCATGTATCTTTCTGAACTATAATTTTGTCTGGGTATATTCCCAGGAGTGGGACTGCTGGATCATATGGTAACTCTATTTTCAGCTTTCTGAGGAACCTGTTTTCCACAGGGGCTGTACCAACTTACATTCCCACCAACAGTGTTGTAGGGTTCCCTTTTCTCCACACCCTCTCAGCATTTGTTATTTGTAGACCTTTTTTTTTTTTTTTTTTTTTTTTTGCGGTACGCGGGTCTCTCACTGTTGTGGCCTCTCCTGCTGTGGAGCACAGGCTCCAGAGGCGCAGGCTCAGCGGCCATGGCTCACGGGCCTAGCCGCTCCGCGGCATGTGGGATCGTCCCGGACTGGGGCATGAACCTGCGTCCCCTGCATCGGCAGGCGGACTCTCAACCACTGTGCCACCAGGGAAGCCCTGCAGACTTTTTAATGATGCCCATTCTGACCAGTGTGAGGTGGTACCTCATTGGAGTTTTTTTTTTATTTAACATCTTTATTGGAGTATAATTGCTTTACAATGGTGTGTTAGTTTCTGCTTTATAACAAAGTGAATCAGCTATACATATATCCCCATATCTCTTCTCTCTTGCATCTCCCTCCCTCCCACCCTCCTTATCCCACCCCTCTAGGTGGTC
>NC_041219.1:35223396-35234181 GCF_002837175.3 Physeter macrocephalus | reverse complement strand
TAGTTCTATTTTTAGTTTTTTAAGGAACCTCCATATTGTTCTCCATAGTGGCTGTATCAATTTACATTCCCACCAACAGTGCCAGAGCGTTCCCTTTTCTCCATACCCTCTCCAGCATTTATTGTTTGTAGATATTTTTGATGATGGCCATTCTGACTGGTATGAGGTGATTCCGCATTGTAGTTTTGATTTGCGTTTCTCTAATAATTAGTGATGTTGGGCATCTTTTCAAGTGCCTACTGGCCATCTGTAGATCTTCTTTGGAGAAATGTCTAGTAAGCTCTTCTGCCCATTTTTCGATTGGGTTATTTTTTTGTTATTGAGTTGTATGAGCTGTTTATATATTTTGGAGATTAAGCCCTTGCCTGTCGTATCATTTGCAAATATTTTCTCCCATTCCAACAATCTTTTTTTAATATGCAGTAAACATACTTATGATCATTCAATGACAGTATCTCACTCAGCTCTTTGGGAAAAGAGAATTGCCATATAAACCAAAAGTTTGGGTTGAACAATGAACATATCCTGGCTCGTGAAACCAACTTGCCACCAATGAGAATCTATAAGTAAATAACAAATATCATAATTGTTGGAAAATGTCTCTTGGAAAGTGATATAAAAGATACAGCTGCATTTCTGATGAGACCTGATCTCATTTCCCTACATACATTTGCCACTAAATAATCACCAACAATGAAGCTCCCTGAAGCGTAGGGCATGGGCCAACTGGCACTATTTGGTCCTATGCCCATGTCTCTTTACAGGGCAAGATATAAGGGCTGAAGTTAAAATTGTTAAATTTCTGAAGAATTACTAGATACTGACTTTCACAATACCAAATAACCAACTAAGTATTAAAATAGATTCAACCAAATGTTAGTAAATAATAGCAAGTAGTTGATGTTGACATTAACTGGCCTAAAACAGAGCTATAGACTGTTCAAACACAAGATAAATAACATTTGTGAGAACTTGATACGGGCAACAGTTCTTTCATATATACGGCACTTGTCCTTCACAGTCAAGTGACAAACCGGAGTATTCAATTATCTTTTTCTTAAAATTAGCTAACTATAGCTTTTCAA
Organism: Physeter macrocephalus; assembly: GCF_002837175.3. NCBI lineage: Eukaryota > Metazoa > Chordata > Mammalia > Artiodactyla > Physeteridae > Physeter > Physeter macrocephalus. The sequence continues at coordinate 35,233,096 of NC_041219.1, read as the reverse complement.
GGCCTTGCAACTTCTAGTATTACAGAAGTGATACTGTGAATTCCCACAGGTAACAACTACAAAATATTAGATAAAATTTTTAAAACATAACTACGTAAAGATACTGGAAAGCATCCAAAAAGCAGACACAAGCTGGAGGAGAATTTAATGTTAGAAGAACTGCAACAAGAAGGGTAAGAATTGCAAGCTTGTGGTTATTCAAGGCCTTACAACTTCCGGTAATGGGGGAGATGCAACTTATCATGTGAACCCCTTAAATAACAAACATTAAATATTAAATAAAAAATTTTAAACAGTATTTAAAGACACTGGAAAGTGTCCAAAAAATAGAGGCTGGAGGAACATTTAGTTTTAAAAGAACTGCAATAAGAAGGGTATGAATTAAGTTTGTGGTTTACTGGCCCAAGTTTCATGACTATAGGAGTGACTAAAGGTGCCAGAGATTAGAATTCAGAGCTGGGAAAAGAGCTAGAAATTTAAAGGAGGAATTCCTGGAAACAACTGAGAGCATAAATAGCCAAAACCCCTAGCTGACAGCAAAACTATGCAAGCATGGGGAAGATTCCAGGGGGTCCATCAAAAACACAGACAGAAAACAGAAAGAAATATATTAGAAAGATTGAGCTATAAAGAACCAGAGCTATGCATCTGAAGGTTTGCTAAACTGAGTGCACTCTACAACTGTGTATAGCTTAAGTGGCAGAAAACTGAAGCTGAACAGGCTTGAAATGTTAAGTACACAAAGCCAAAACCTGTCAGAACAACTGGAAAAATCATGAAAATCCCTAGGAAAAAGGAATCCACAGGAATAAGCTCCATATCGCCCCCAAATGCTTGGCTGACTGCCAAATTTGGCAGGCAGAGGGAAGGCTTACAAATCCAAGCTAAAAAAAAAACAGCAAAGGGAAACTATAAGAACAGATATCCAATGCATACCACCAAGGTAACAAACTATGAAGTTGGAATCTAGGCAAGTTACCTGCCTACTAAAAAAAAAAAAAACCAATGTTCCTCAGAAGAACATGAGAAAAAACTGGAGTTGCTATAAAATATTACCTGAAATGTCTGGGCTTCATCCAAAAATTACTAGACAGTCAAAGAAAAAGGACTGTGACCCCTTCAGGATAAAAAGCAGTCAAAAGAAAATGTCACCAAGTGGACCTACATGTTAGATTTAGCAGACAGAACATCAAAGCATCTGCTATAAATATAGTCAGAGAACTAAACTAAAATGTGTTCGGTGAATTAAAGGAAACTGTTATCAGTGACTTAATAGAGGAATGAGAACTGAAAAGTGGACACTATAAAGAGAAAATTCTAGAGATAAAAAGTACAATAACTGAAACAAAATTTGCTTGGTGTGCTCAACAGCAAATTGAAGAAAGTGAAAGAAACTATCAGTGCACATATAGATATATCAATAGAAATTACCAAATCTGAAAAACAAAAGAGAGAAAAAAAAAAAGAAGGAACCAAAGAGATCTGTGGGTCAATTTAAACAAGTCCGACATACATGTAATTGAAATCCCTGCAGAGGAGTGAAAAAAACAGAAAAAATATTTGCTGAAATTACGGCAAAAAGCATCCCAAATTTGGTGGAAAACATCAATTTATAGATCCAAGAAGTTACTCAAGTAGGAAAACACAAAGAAAATCACTCCTTTACACTTATAATCAAACTCTGACATCCAAAGATAAAAAATCTTAAGAGCAGCCAGAGCAAAATGACACATTACATACACAGGAACAATAGTAAGGTTAATAGAACATCAAAATTAAGTATGTAAGCCAGAAGACATTAAACAACATATTATATGTGCTGAAAAATTATCTTAAAAATTACTTTACAATTACTTTACAATTACAATAGTCAAGATAGCACAGCATTGATTTCCTTCCCATGGCAGAAACTTGGAACCCAAGTGATATTCAGTCTTAATTTTCTTATTTCCTTTGAGGCACTAAGGAGTGCTTCCCTCTTATTTTCTAATATTGGGCTGGCCAAAAAGTTCGATCACGTTTTTCTGTACCATCTTACGGAGAAACTTGAACGAACTTTTTGGCCAACCCAATAGTTACAGTAAACAACAGAAAAACATGTTTTTATGAAGAAAGACTTCTCACAGGAGTATCCATTTTCTTGAAAACAGCACACAAATCTTGCTGTAAATTGCCAATGTTACAATTTAATTCTACCTTTCTTCTGTGAAAGAAGGAAAAAATATTGCTTATATAATGAGTGTCAGGAAGTTTTCAGGCCCATAAAGAGAAACTTAACCTGTCTCCTTATAAACAGTAATATATAGCATTCTAATATAAAAATATTACAATTTAGTCATTCCCCTAATGAGGGTCATTTAGATTCCTCCAAATTTTATTATAAGCTTTGCTGCATGTATATGCTGATACTGATCTCCCTGTATATATGTTGAGTGTTTTTACAGCACTGCTGGGACTATAGAGAATGTACTTTTTTATTATTTTAATACATACTGCCAAGTGTCCTTCACTTGTACATATTTATACCCCCACCAACTGTGTAGGAGAGTTCCCATTTTCCTATATCCTGGCCAATATTTAATGTTATAAAACCTTAAAAGTTTTACCTATTTCCTCTGATTACCTGGAAGACTAGGAATCTTTTAAAAAATGTGTTGGCCATCTTTATTTCTTTTCCTGTTAACTGACTGTATGGCTTTCTATTGTGTAATTTGTTTGCTTTTTTCTTATTTATAGTAGGTCTTTTTATATTCTAGATTTTAACCCTCATATATTATGCACTGGCAAAGATCTCTCAGTCTGTTGCTTATATTTCACCACTGTTAATAAAATAGGTCAAGAAATTTTACATTTTGTAATGATCAAATTCATTAATCTTTTCCCTAATTTTTTTTGCTTTCTGGGTCTTAAGAATCCTTCTCAACCTTCAGATTATAAACGTTTCCTTTTAGTAAGTGAATATAAATTGTAAAAAAAAAAAAAAAAAAAACAAAAACAGCATAGTATTTACAAAGGGACAGACACTCAGATCAATGAAACAGGATAGAGTCCAGAAAGAGAACTAACACAGATATTGCCATTTTATTTTTTATTATCATTATTTTTTTTGCAGTACGCAGGCCTCTCACTGTTGTGGCCTCTCTCGTTGCGGAGCACAGGCTCCGGATGCGCAGGCCCAGCAGCCATGGCTCACGGGCCCAGCCACTCCGTGGTATATGGGATCTTCCCGGACTGGAGCACGAACCCGTGTCCCCTGCATCGGCAGGCGGACTCTCAACTGCTGTGCCACCAGGGAAGCCCAAACCATTTGATTTTTGATACAGGTGTAACAGAAGCAATAAAGAAAGGACAGTCTTTACAATAATTGGTGTGGGAGCAACTGGTCATCCATATGCAAAACAAATGAACCTGACCTAAACCACACCTTTTATAAAAATTAACTCAAAGTAGACCACAGACCTAAATGTAGAGTATAAAATTATAAAACTTTCAGAAGAAAACATAGGAGAATATCTTCATGACTTGGAATTAGGAAGACTTATTAGATATGACAGCAAAAGTACAAAACATAATAGAAAAAAAATGATAAATTGGATTTCATCAAAATTAAATTCCTTGCATGAAATTCTCTCCTTATTCTCACCCTCTCAACTACTTTCACCCTGCTCTGGAATCCTGTTTGTTTTTAATTCTTAGATGTTGCTCCCAGAATGTTCACTTGAAATCACCTCCTTGCCTATTACCCTGGGAAAATAGACTCACTAATGCTAAACTCAACTTATACTCAAAACTCATGAAACTCATAACTCATTCAGTGACTGATAACTTAGCTAAAGACCCAATAATTTATCATCTGTAAACTCTAAGAAAATATTTTCCTTATTAAAATTAAGATATCTTCATATTCTGTCTAATCGCATTTAAATTAAGAAGCACAAAAGAGAGTTAAAAGGTAGAAATAAAACTTACAAATCAATAGGAAGTCTCTCAGACAGCTATAAAGGAAGTTTCAAGTTCATACACATCTTAAAAGCACTTCTAAAGATAACATGCTTTGGGATTATTTAACTTTCATGTAAAAAACAATTCTTAAAACATGGAAGGCAGTCAGGGTCAATTGAAAAAACCTCAATGGACAGGAAAAGGTTACCTTAAACATGGACTCAAAATATAATCTAAGCAAAATTCATTAAAACAAAGTTTGATATGAACTCTATGAAACTATTTTTCTTAAATATTAAAGATACTAAATGTTACATTTGAAGAGAGGCTCCCTGATTTTCCAGTATAAAGAAGCAATTCACATACTCTCTTTCTTATCACCCTGTTATAACTATGCATATGAACCAATTATAATTCTCTGCATAAATATTAATACGTTCTGATACTTTGTCTATTTTATTAATCTTTCCACTATTTTATGAGCCCCCTGAGAGCAAATGATGTATCCTTAGGGTCTAAAAGAATGACTGGCATTAGAGCAGGTAATCAATCCATTCTTATTAATAGGTTCTCAATCAGCATTTGTTCAATGATAAATGAAAGAAAAATTAATACATGTATTTGCCCCTTTTAGATATTTCAAAATTGAAACTATTGATCAAAACTTATCAGGAAGCTGGGATCAAATAAGTGCTCATATATTTTTATTACACTGCCTTAAAAAGAAAAGTACTGGGCTTCCCTGGTGGCACAGCGTTTGAGAGTCCGCCTGCCGACGCAGGGGACACGGGTTCGTGCCCTAGTCCAGTAAGATCCCACATGCCGCAAAGCAGCTAGGCCCGTAAGCCATGGACGCTGAGCCTGCACGTCAAGAGCCTGTGCTCCGCAACGGGAGAGGCCACAACAGTGAGAGGCCCGCGTACCGCAAAAAAAAAAAAAAAAAAAAAAAAAAGAAAACTACTAAGATACAACTAAATTAAAATCACCTTTAAGATCTGTCCTAAAATGATCAAGGGATCAACCCAAGAAGAAGATATAACAATTGTAAATATTTATGCACCAAACATACAAGCACTTCAATACATAAGGCAAATGCTAACAGCCATAAAAGGGGAAATCGACAGTAACACAATAATACTAGGGGACTATAACACCCCACTTTCACCAATGGACAGATCATTCAAAATGAAAATGAATAAGAAAACACAAGTTTTAATGATACATTAAACAAGATGGACTTAATTGATATTTATAGGACATTCCATTCAAAAACAACAGAATACACTTTCTTCTCAAGTGCTCATGGAACATTCTCAGGATAGAATATATCTTGGGTCACAAATCAAGCCTTGGTAAATTTAAGAAAATTGAAATCGTATCAAGTATCTTTTCCGACCACAACGCTATGAGACTAGATATCAATTACAGGAAAAAACCGTAAGTAATACAAACACATGGAGGCTAAAGAATACACTACTAAATAATCAAGAGATCACTGAAGAAATCAAAGAGGAAATCAAAAAATACCTAGAAACAATTGACAATAAAAACACGATGACCTAAAACCTATGGGATGCAGCAAAAGCAATACTAAGAGGGAAGTTTATAGCAACACATCCCACCTCAAGAAACACAAAAAATCTCAAATAAACAACCTAAACTTACACCTAAAGAAATTAGAGAAAGAAGAACAAAAAACCCCCAAAGTTAGCAGAAGGAAAAGAATCAAAAAGATCACATCAGGGCTTCCCTGGTGGCGCAGTAGTTGAGAATCTGCCTGCCAATACAGGAGACACGGGTTTGAGCCCTGGTCGGAAAAATTGCCACATGCCGCGGAGCAACTAGACCCGTGAGCCACAACTACTGAGGCTGCGCGTCTGGAGCCTGCGCTCCGCAACAAGAGAGGCAGCGACAGTGAGAGGCCGCTGCACCGTGATGAAGAGTGGCGCCCGCCTGCTGCAAATAGAGAAAGCCCTCACACAGTAACAAAGGCCCAACACAGCCAAAAATAAATAAATAAATGAGTAATTTTTTTTTTTTAAATCAGATCACAAATAAATGAAAAAGAGAAGAAAAACTACAATCCTGCAGGCTGTGGAACAAAAACCACATTCACAGAAAGACAGACAAGATGAAAAGGCAGAGGGCTATGTACCTGATGAAGTAACAAGATAAAACCCCAGAAAATCAACTAAATGAAGCGGCGATGGGCGACCTTCCAGAAAAAGAATTCAGAATAATGATAGTGAAGATGATCCAGGACCCTGGAAAAAAACTGGAGGCAAAGATCGAGAAGATGCAAGAAATGTTTAAAAAAGACCTAGAAGAATTAAAGAACAAACAAACACGGATGAACAATACAATAACTGAAATAAAAAATACACTTTAACCAATTAATAGCAGAATAACTGAGGCAGAAGAACTAATAAGTGACCTGGAAGACACAATGGTGGAATTCACTGCTGCGGAACAGAATAAAGAAAAAAGAATGAAAAGAAAAGAAGACAGCCTAAGAGACCTCTGGGACAACACTAAATGCAATAACATTCGGATTATAGGGGTCCCAGAAGGAGAAGAGAGAGAGAAAGGACCACAGAAAATATTTGAAGAGATTATAGTCGCAAAATTCCCTAACATGGGAAAGGAAGTAGCCACCCAAGTCCAGGAAGCGCAGAGAGTCCCATATAGGATAAACCCAAGGAGAAACAAGCCGAGACACATAGTAATCAAATTGGCAAAAGTTAAAGACAAAAAAAAATTATTGAAAACAGCAAGGGAAAAATGACAAATAACATACAGGGGAACTCCCATAAGTTTAAAAGCTGATTTCTCAGCAGAAACTCTACAAGCCAGAAGAGAGTGGCATGATATACTTAAAGTGATGAAAGGGAAGAACCTACAACCAAGATTACTCTACCCCCAAGGATCTCATTCAGATTCGATGGAGAAATCAAAGCTTTACAGACAAGCAAAAGCTAAAAGAATTCAGCACCACCAAACCAGCTCTGCAACAAATGCTAAAGGAACTTCTCTAAGTGGGAAACACAAGAGAAGAAAAGGACCTACAAAACAAACCCGAAACAATTAAGAAAATGGTCATAAGAACGTACATATTGAAAATTACCTTAAACGTGAATGGATTAAGTGCTCCAACCAAAAGACACAGGCTTGCTGAATGGATACAAAAACAAGACCCATCTATATGCTGTCTACATTAAGAAAATTGAAATCATATCAAGTATCATATCTGACCACGCTATGAGATAAGAAATGAATTACAGGGAAAAAAACACAAACACATGGAGGCTAAACAATACGTTACTAAATAACCAAGAGATCACTGAAGGAATCAAAGAGGAAATGAAAAAATAACTAAAGACAAATGACAATGAAAACACAACAATCCAAAACCTATGGGATGCAGCAAAAGCAGCTCTAAGAGGGAAGTTTGTAACTATACAAGCCTACCTCAAGAAACAAGAAAAATCTCAAATTAACAATCTAAACTTACACCTAAAGGAACAAGTGGGAAACACAAGAGAAGAAAAGGACCTACAAAACAAACCCGAAACAATTAAGAAAATGGTCATAAGAACGTACATATTGAAAATTACCTTAAACGTGAATGGATTAAGTGCTCCAACCAAAAGACACAGGCTTGCTGAATGGATACAAAAACAAGACCCATCTATATGCTGTCTACAAGAGACCCACTTCAGACCTAGGGACACATACAGACTGAAAGTGAGGAGATGGAAAGAGATATTCCATGCAAATGGAAATCAAAAGAGCGCTGGAGTAGCAATATTCATACCAGATAAAACAGACTTTAAAATAAACAATGTTACAAGAGATAAGGAAGGACACTACATAATGATAAAGAGGTCAATCCAAGAAGAAGCTATAACAATTATAAATCTATATGTACCCAACATAGGAGCATCTCAACACATAAGGCAACTGCTAACAGCTCTAAAAGAGGAAATCGACAGTAAGAAAATAATAGTGGGGGACTTTAACACCTCACTTACACCAATGGACAGATCATCCAGACAGAAAATTAATATGGAAACACAAGCTTTAAATGACACAATAGACCAGATAGATTTACTTGATATTTATAGGACATTCCATCCAAAACAGCAGATTACACTTTCTTCTCAAGTGTGCATGGAACATTCTCCAGGATACATCACATCTTGTGTCACACATCAAGCCTCAGTAAAATTAAGAAAATTGAAATCATATCAAGTATCATATCTGACCACGCTATGAGATAAAGAAAACAATAGCAAAGATCAATAAAACTAAAAGCTGGTACTTTGAGAAGATACACAAAACTGATAAACCACCAGCCAGACTTATCAAGAAAAAGGGAGAGGACTCAAATCAATAAAATTAGAAATGAAAAAAAAGGAGAAGTTACAACAGACACCGCAGAAATACAAAGCATCCTAAGAGACTACTACAAGCAACTCTATGCCAATAAAATGGACAACCTGGAAGAAATGGACAAATTCTTAGAAAGGTATAACGTTCCAAGATTGAACTAGGAAGAAATAGAAAACATGAACAGAACAATCACAAGTAATGAAATTGAAACTGTGATTAAAAATCTTCCGACAAACAAATGTCCAGGACCAGATGGCTTCACAGGTGAAACAAAAGTCCAGGACCAGATGGCTTCACAGGTGAATTCTATCAAACATTTAGAGAAGAGCTAACACCCATCCTTCTCAAACTCTTCCAAAAAATTGAGGAGAAAGGAACACTCCCAAACTCGTTCTATGAGGCCACTATCACCCTGATACCAAAACCAAAGCTACTACAAAAAAGGAAAATTACAGACCACTATCACTGATGAATATAGATGCAAAAATCCTCAACAAAATACTAGCAAACAGAATCTAACAACACATTAAAAGGATCATACACCATGATCAAGTGGGATTTATCCCAGGGATGCAAGGATTCTTCAATATACGCAAATCAATCATATGATACACCATATTAACAAATTGAAGGATGTTCACTCTCACCACTCTTATTCAACATAGTTTTGGAAGTCCTAGCCACGGCAATCAGAGAAGAAAAAGCAATAAAAGGAATACAAATTGGAAAAGAAGTAAAACTGTCACTGTTTGCAGATGACATGATACTATACGTAGAGAATCCTAAAGATGCCACCAGAAAACTACTAGAGCTAATCAGTGAATTTGGTATAGCAGCAGGATACAAAATTAATGCACAGAAATCTCTTGCATTCCTAGACACTAATGATAAAAAATCAGAGACAGAAATTAAGGAAACACTCCCATTTACCATTGCAACAAAAAGAATAAAATACCTAGAAATAAACCTACCTAGTGAGACAAAAGACTTGTATGCAGAAATCTCTAAGACACTGACAAAAACAGAAACATAGATCAATGGAACAGGATAGAAAGCTCAGAGATAACCCCATGCACCTACGGTCAACTGATCTATGACAAAGGTGGCAACGATATACAATGGAGAAAAGACAGTCTCTTCAATAAGTGGTGCTGGGAAAACTGGACAGCTACACGTAAAGGAATGAAATTAGAACACTCCCTAACACGATACACAAACATAAACTCAAAATGGATTCCAGACCTAAATGTAAGACTGGACACTATACAACTCTTAGAGGAAAACATAGGAAGAACACTCTTTGACATAAATCACAGCAAGATCTTTTTTGATCCACCTCCTAGAGTAATGGAAATAAACACAAAAA
>NC_041219.1:35221429-35222914 GCF_002837175.3 Physeter macrocephalus | reverse complement strand
GAATCAACGGACAAAGGATTAATCTCCAAAATATATAAACAGCTCATGCCACTCAATATTAAAGAAACAAACAACTCAATCCAAAAATGGGCAGAAGACCTAAATAGACATTTCTCCAAAGAAGACATACAGATGGCCAAGAAGCACATGAAAAGCTGCTCAACATCACTAATTATTAGAGAAATGCAAATCAAAACTACAACGAGGCAACACCTCACACCAGTCAGAATGGGCATCATCAGAAAATCTACAGACAACAAATGCTGGGGAGGGTGTGGAGAAAAGGGAACCCTCTTGCTCTATTGCTGGGAATGTAAATTGACACAGACACTATGGAGAACAGTATGGATGTTCCTTAAAAAACTAAAAATAGAATTACCATATGATGCAGCATTCCCACTACTGGACACATACCCAGAGAAAACCATAATTCAAAAAGACACATGCACCCCAATGTTCAATGCAGCACTATTTACAACAGCCAGGTCATGGAGGCAACCTAAATGCCCATTGACAGAGGAATGGATAAAGAAGTTGTGGTACATATATACAATGGAATATTACTCAGCCATAAAAAGGAACGAAACTGGGTCATTTGTTGAGACGTGGATGGATCTAGAGACTGTCATACAGAGTGAAGTAAGTCAGAAAGAGAAAAACAAATATCGTGTATTAACGCATGTATGTGGAACCTAGAAAAATGGTACAGATGAACCAGTTTGCAGGGCAGAAGTTGAGACACAGATGTAGAGAATAAACATATGGACACCAAGGGGGGAAAACCGCAGGGGGTGTGGGGGTGGTGGTGTGATGAATTGGGCGATTGGGATTGACATGTATACACTGATGTGTATAAAATTGATGACTAATAAGACCCTGCAGTATAAAAATACAAACAAACAAACAAAAAGCAACTAAGACTAAACTTTCTTTGGGTTATTTGTATGGAAATATGTTAATATAAATGTTTCAGACATTACATGAAATTTCTAAAAATCCTGTATGTTCTGGTATAATGTTTTAAGTCATAATTCTAGTTATTACTTTAAAATGTATATCTCAGAAATAACTAAATCTCCTTGTCAATTGTATTATTATGAACTTTCATCAAATCTTTAACTGTGGTCATTTTTAAGTCTTATGTCATTTACAGACAGTTCTGGGTGTACTCTGATGCTTTTGCAAAAATGTTCTATAAAAGGGTTTCATCTTCAAGGAATTCATGGAAAAGACTCTGACAAGTACACATTTCTGGTAACTGACTATACTGCTGAACTGAATAAATAAGCATTTTCAGAACACTAATGGAAAACTGATGAATTCATAAAAGTGCTAACAAAAGATCAAGATTAAAAAAAATTAATTACATGGGACTGAGTGAACTGTGGAGGATGATTATAATTTTTGTGACTTTCTGTTTGAATAAAAAAAAGGAAGGAAGGAAGGAAGGAAGAAGGAAGGAAGGAAGGAAGGAAGGAAGGAAGG
>NC_041219.1:35216296-35221336 GCF_002837175.3 Physeter macrocephalus | reverse complement strand
AAAGGAAGGAAGTAAGGAAGGAAAAAAGAAAGAAAGAAAGAAAGAAAGAAAGAGAAGGAAGGAAAGAAAGAAAGAAAGAGACAGAAAGAAAGAAAGAGAAAGAAAGAAAGGAAGAAAGAAAGAAAGAAGAGAGTCTTCTAGTAGTTAGTTGAATACTTGGGGAGGCACAAAAATCTTTAAGAACCCTATGTTACCATTAATGCTAGAGAATCAGACAGTAATAAATGAAATGTTTTTCAGCATTTTTTAAAAGTTGTTTTTTCTTCTTTAAATAAGTAGTATATTACTCTCTGGGGACTCAACTTAGCCTCATACTACTCCTGAAACTGGAAGATTATTTTATACGGTAGAACATACTACTGCTAATATTAAGTATTATTGTTGTTATTGTTATTACTATTATTATTAATAGTAGTAGGAGGTTACTTTTCATATTTAAAGTGCTTTCACATATATTTTTAAAAAAAAGATCTGTCCTAAAATTTTATACAGTAAGGTATAACATAGTTTTCTGCTTTATTTCAAAAGTCCTTTTATCTTTCCTTTCACAGTAAATCATAATACTTCATGTGAATCTATAATACAAAGTTTCCATTTTAACCTCACAGTGCAATAGTCTGTCTAAAACATACAGGAAGCGTGACACAATTTCCCAAAAATCAAAGCAGAGGAAAGAGATATTCACATTGTAATCAGAAATTCCTTTACTCTTTCTACATTTAATTTCATGCAATCTCTGTTTCACTGTGCTTCTGCTGTCCAAAAATAATGAGAGTTTACTAATAATGTATATGTCTGATCCTTATTGGGTACAAGACCAGGGCTTAAACTCCCACATCTACAACTTGTTCTTAAAGGCTGGCAAATTCTGTCCTTCTGATCTGTGATGTTAGGCAAACATCAGGGAAAAACATCTTGGAGTCCTCACAGTTAGAGTGTTTCTTTTAACTCATGGCTGCAATTGGAAATCTATCCCTATCATTATGGTCAGATAACATGGCAGTTATGGTTTCCCTGCTCTTGTATTTGCAAGTGGGTTTTAAAGAGGCTCTCTGGAAAAGCATTCCACATAAGTACAGTTATGATGTCCAGAAGCAAGGGCTTAAATTGAAAAAATCCACAAGACTGAAGCTTTTACCCAGATACCAAAAATAAAGATACTGTTCCATTTATCTGTTTAATAAACTGATTCTATCCATACCACAAAATATTTGCAATCTTTGTTTAGAAGTTGAACAATTTTATTTAAGCTTTTTGACAACTTCAAGTTGCTTTTCCTAACCCTTAACTATTACTGAAATGTGTATGTTCAATCTCAATTTGAATAAAGTCAGTTTTTCTGAATTGATATTAAAATTTATGCAAGTATTGTTTTTATTTGTCAACACATAAATCCTTACATATAAGGAACAAAAAGATTGGACTAGAACTAATATACTCGTAGAATTTTTTAATTTAACTGATTATTTTCTTTGGGAGCCTTTATTCTGTTTTTCCCTTCATTACTTCAGAATTTCTAAAGCAACAGTTTAGTACCTCAGGGAAAAATAAAATAAAGTAAAATAAAATAAGGAAACAAAAATATTGGTTCTCCAGTCCATTTCATTCATCTACTTGAGGAACTGGTGCGACATTAGTAAGCATTTGGTGATCAAAATGTATCTTTTTAAGACTGTAGCCCAAAAAGTCAGTTTGGAATTTTAATAGAAATAAAATACTTTGCAAAAGAAAAATCAGAAGTCTGCAAGTAACAGAAAAATGGTTGAGAGGATAGCTGCTATTTTAATAGTCCTCATAAAATCTAATCCATCAGCTAACTGGTAGATAAAATTCTCTTAGAAAATATAATCCAAGGCGGCAAAAGATAAAAAGTAGAGGATTAACACCACGAAACTACCATTGTTTTTTAAATGAGAAAACGATATGCTTACAATGAGGACTCCTCAGTTTCTATATACTATAATTCTTTTTCATGGCTATCCCTTTAAGATTTTTTTATCATAAAATAAGTATATTGATGACAACTTTATATAATTTACTGCCAGTATTTGATGTTACAAACATTAGGGTGTTTGAGATATGCAGGATCCTTATATCAATATGTAACTGGGGACTTCCCTGGTGGCACAGTGGTTAAGAATCCGCCTACCAATGCAGGAGACACGGGTTTCATCCCTGGTCCAGGAAGATCCCACATGCCGAGGAGCAACTAAGCCCGTGCGCCACAACTACTGAGCCTGCGCTCTAGAGCCCGTGAGCCACAACTACTGAGCCCACGTGCCACAACTATTGAAGCCCGCACGCCTAGAGCCCATGCTCCACAATGAGAAGCCACCTCAATGAGAAGCCCGTGCACCACAATGAAGAGTAGCCCCCGCTCTCTGCAACTAGAGAAAGCCCACGCCCAGCAACGAAGACCCAACGCAGCCAAAAATAAAATAATAAATAAATAAATGTAACTGGCATAAATCCCATTATTTGAGCTCTCTTAATTAATTCTGTAATTTCTTTTTGTTTCTTCCACAAAGACCTACTATGTCCCTTCCATAAATTCATCTAATAAGTGGAGAAACAAACTGAGAAAAAAGCTGTACATTCTCATAATCTACCCATTTTCCACACAAGATACATTTTCTATGAGGCTCCTTATAAGGATTTTCCATAGGAATGGGCAGGTCCTCATTCCTGGTTATTTAGGTCATTTTAAATGTACAAATTAGTTCATTCCTCTTAAATAAAAGGCACTATAACAATTATTGTTTCCTCCCTGTAGCCTATAAGAATGTATTCCTAAGAAGAAAAAAAAAAGAGTGTACTCCTTAAGTATCACTGAGAAAAGACCACACAATTTGGTAAACATCTTGTCAATGTAGGAAAAACAAACAATGAGAATGTAAGCAATAAATGAATGTAAAGCAACAGAAAATAGTTACAATCACTAAAAGAAACCATGCCTAAGCAGGAAACAACCAAAGGTGGGCTTGGGATACTTGTACCAGAAAAGAGGGAAGTGCTCAAAAGTCTATTAGGGGCTTCCCTGGTGGCGCAGTGGTTGCGCGTCCGCCTGCCGATGCAGGGGAGCCAGGTTCGTGCCCCGGTCTGGGAGGATCCCACGTGCCGCAGAGCGGCTGGGCCCGTGAGCCGTGGCCGCTGAGCCTGCGCGTCCGGAGCCCGTGCTCCGCAACGGGAGAGGCCATAACAGAGGGAGGCCCGCATACTACAAAAAAAAAAAAAAAAAAAAAAGTCTATTAGGGCATGTAAAAAAGATACAGAAGCCAGATTGAAGGGGACCCCTACATTTTAGCATCAAAGATTAATGACTAATTGATTTTAAAACTCTGAATAAATAAAAATCCATGAGTCCATAGTAATGTAAACACACATAAAAAGAGAAACATAAACAGAAATAAAAACATCTAATTTTCTTCCTGTAAGTAACTATTACACTAACTCCTAAACTGGTAATTAAAGAGAAAGAATTAAGTAGTGACCCTGCCATTTTTAGGGAACTGTACTTCATCCCAGTTAATAAGATAAAGCTCTTCTTTACTGAGAAATGGCAGCAAATTGGTGTAAAGACATGATAGAGTTGGAAAGTAACCATTGTGCAAACTCTAAAGAAATAACTGATTCAGACAAGGATCATCAGTGCATGCTCAAAACCATTCAGTGAAAGGTTGTTGGGAAACAGGATGTTTACAGAGTCAGAGTATCACTAGATCTTTTTTGACAGCAAAAGAAAAACTACATCTTTATATTGGAAAGACCTCACAAATTCAGGACAACTTGAGTTTGTGTCTCCTAGTGTGATACAAAATGAAATACTCAGCATCAGTTATGAAGTATTTCATAGATTACATTGCTCAGTCTAAGCAAGTTTTTAGATGTTTCCAGTTTATTGGAAATAGAGGAACAAGTTAAATAATACCAATAGGAACTCAACAGATAAATAACAAGAGAAAAAAAAACCTGAGGAGAATTCTAAAAGAGTCTAAAGAGACATAAAACCCATTGCAGGGACAAACGGAGAAATCTGAATAGGGAAAATAGTAAATGAATGATATTAGGGAATACTTCAGTTTTCTTATATATAATAATGGTATTGTGATATGCTGAAGAATTTTAGGGATTAAGTGTCATGATGTCAGCAATTTAACTTTCAAATAGGACAGAAAAAATATTAGATGCACATATAAACTATATTATTAAGTCTAAGAAGTAGGTATACAAGTATTTGAGAGCAGTAATCAAATATATTTTTTAAAGTGCAATCTGGGGAATTCGCTGGAGGTCCAGTGGTTAGGACTCCACGCTTTCACTGCCAAGGGCTGCGGTTCAATCCCTGCTTGAGGAACTAAGATCCCACAAGCCTCGCTGTGAGGCCAAAAAAAATTGCAATCTGTAGAGCATGGGACTTATGGGAGAATCTGCCTTAGCAATGTTTCCAGAAAATGAAGAAAGTGATTCATCAAATGCTTTAACTTATTGGAGCATTTGACTTGGAAGTAGGCATGTTCTAGACGTTTAACATAACATATTTTTATTTTATTTTAATTTAATTTTATTTTTTTATACAGCAGGTTCCTATTAGTCATCCATTTTATACACATTAGTGTATACATGTCAATCCCAATGGCCCAATTCATCACACACACACCCCTTCCCCCTTGGTGTCCATACGTTTCTTCTCTACATCTGTGTCTCAATTTCTGTCCTGCAAACCAGTTCATCTGTACCATTTTTCTAGGTTCCACATACATGTGTTAATACACAATTTTTGTTTTTCCCTTTCTGACTTACTTCACTCTGTATGACAGTCTCTACATCCATCCACGTCTCAACAAATGACCCAATTTCGTTCCTTTTTATGGCTGAGTAACATTCCATTGTATATATGTACCACAACTTCTTTATCCATTCCTCTGTTGATGGGCATTTAGGTTGCTTCCATGACCTGGCTATTGTAAATAGTGCTGCAATGAACACTGGGGTACATGTGTCTTTTTTTTTTTTTTTTTTTTTTTTGTGGTATGCGGGCCT
>NC_041219.1:35214923-35216207 GCF_002837175.3 Physeter macrocephalus | reverse complement strand
TATTTTTAGTTTTTTAAGGAACCTCCATAGTGTTCTCCATAGTGGCTGTATCAATTTACATTCCCACCAACAGTGCAAGAGGGTTCCCTTTTCTCCACACCCTCTCCAGCATTTGTTGTTCGTAGATTTTCTGATGATGCCCATTCTACATGGTGTGAGGTGATGCCTTGTTGTAGTTTTGATTTGCATTTCTCTAATAATTAGTGATGTTGAGCAGCTTTTCATGTGCTTCTTGGCCATCTGTATGTCTTCTTTGGAGAAATGTCTATTTAGGTCTTCTGCCCATTGTTGGATTGGGTTGTTTTTTTTTTTTTAACATTGAGCTGCATGAGCTGTTTATATATTTTGGAGATTAATCCTTTGTCCATTGATTCATTTGCAAATATTTTCTCCCATTCTGAGGGTTGTCTTTTGGTCTTGTTTATGGTATCCTTTGCTGTGCAAAAGCTTTTAAGTTTCATTAGGTCCCATTTGTTTATTTTTGTTTTTATTTCCATTTCTCTAGGAGATGGGTCAAAAAGGATCTTGCTGTGATTTATGTCATAGAGTGTTCTGCCTATGTTTTCCTCTAAGAGTTTGATAGTGTCTGGCCTTACATGTAGGTCTTTAACCCATTGTGAATTTATTTTTGTGTATGGTGTTAGGGAGTGTTTTAATTTCATGCTTTTACATGTAGCTGTCCAGTTTTCCCAGCACCACTTATTGAAGAGACTGTCTTTTCTCCATTGTATATCATTGTCACCTTTGTCATAGATCAGTTGACCATAGGTGCGTGGGGTTATCTCTGGGCTTTCTACCCTGTTCCATTGATCTATGTTTCTGTTTTTGTGCCAGTACCATATTGTCTTGATTACTGTAGCTTCATAGTACAGTCTGAAGTCAGGGAGTCTGATTCCTCCAGCTCCGCTTTTTCCCCTCAAGACTGCTTTGGTTCTTCGGGGTCTTTTGTGTCTCCATACAAATTTTAAGATTTTTTGTTCTAGTTCCGTAAAAAATGCCATTGGTAATTTGATAGGGATTACATTGAATCTGTAGATTGCTTTGGGTAGTATAGTCATTTTCACAATATTGATTCTTCCAATCCAACAACATGGTATATCTCTCCATCTGTTGGTATCATCTTTAATTTCTTTCATCAGTATCTTAGAGTCTTCTGCATACAGGTCTTTGTCTCCCTAGTTCAGTTTATTCTTTTTGTTGCAATGGTAAACAGGAGTGTTTCCTTAATTTCTCTTTCAGATTTTTCATCATTAGTGTATAGGAATGCAAGAGATTTCTGTGCAT
>NC_041219.1:35163753-35206340 GCF_002837175.3 Physeter macrocephalus | reverse complement strand
GTCATTTTAACAATATTAATTCTTCCAATCCAAGAACATGGTATATCTTTCCATCTGTTTGTGCTGTCTTCAATTTCTTTCATCAGTGTTTTATAGTTTTTGGAGTAAAGGCCTTTTGCCTCCTTAGGTAGGTTTATTCTTAGGTGTTTTATTCTTTATGATTTGATGGTAAATGAGATTCTTTCTTAATTTCTTTTTCTGACCTTTTGTTGTTAGTGTATAGAAATGCAACGGATTTCTGTATGTTAATTTTGTATCCAGCAACTTTACCAAATTCACTGATGAGCTTTAACAGTTTTCTGGTGGTATCTTTAGGATTTTCTATATATAGCACCATGTCATCTTCAAACAGTGACAGTTTTACTTCTTCTTTTCCAATTTGGATTTCTTTTATTTCTTCTCTGATTACTGCTGCTAGGACTTCTATACTATGTATAATAAAAATGAAAAGAGTGTGCATCCTTGTCTTTTTCCCAATCTTAGAGGGAATGCTTTCAGCTTTTCACCATTGAGTATGAGGTTAGCTGTGGGTTTGTCACATATGGCCTTTATTATGTTGAGGTATATTCCCTCTATGCCCACTTTCTGAAGCATTTTTATCATAAGTGGATGTTGAATTTTATCAGAAGCTTTCTCTGCATCTATTGAGATGATCATATGGTTCTTAGTCATCAATTTGTTACTGTGGTGTATCACATTGATTGATTTGCATATATTGAAGAATCCTTGCATCCCTGGGATAAATCTCACTTGATCATGGTGTATGATCCTTTTAATGTGTTGTTAGATTCTGTTTGCTAGTATTTTGTTGAGGATTTTTGCATCTATATTCATCAGTGATATTGGTCTGTAATTTTCTTTTTTTTTAGTATGTTTGCCTGGTTTTGGTATCAGGGTGATAGTGGCCTCATAGAATGAGTTTGGGAGTGTTCCTTAATCCGCAGTTTTTTGAAGAGTTTGAGAAGGATTAAAGTCAGTAAAACTTTAATCCGCTTGCCTGCTGATGGGTGGTGCTGTGTCCCCTCTGTGTTGGTTGTTTGGCCTGAGGTGACCCAACACTGGAGCCTACCCAGGCTCTTTGGTGGGGATAATGGCGGACTCTGGGAGGGCTCACGCCAAGGAGTACTTCCCAGAACTTCTGCTGCCAGTGTCCTTGTCCTCGTGGTGAGACACAGCCACCCCCCGCCTCTGCAGGAGACCCCCCAACACTAGCAGGTAGGTCTGGTTCAGTCTCTGTGGGGTCACTGCTCCTTCCCCTGGGTCCCAATGCGCACACTACTTTGTGTGTTAGCTCTTCTCTAAATGTTTGATAGAATTCACCTGTGAGGCCATATGGTCCTGGACTTTTGTTTGTTGGAAGATTTTTAATCACAGTTTTAATTACTTGGATTAGTCTGTTCCTATTTTCTACTTCTTCCTGGTTCAGTCTTGGGAGGTTATACCTTTCTAAGAATTTGTCCATTTCTTCCAGGTTGTCCATTTTATTCACACAAAGTTGCGTGTAGTAGTCTCTTGGGATGCTTTGTATTTCTGTGGTGTCTGTCGTAACTTCTCTTTTTTCATTTCTAATTTTATTGATTTGAGTCCTCTCCCTCTTTTTCTTGATGAGTCTGGCTAACGGTTTATCAATTTTGTTTATCTTCTCAAAGAAATCAGCTTTTAGTTTTACTGATCTTTGCTTTTGCTTTCTTTGTTTCTATTTCATTTATTTCTGCTCTGATCTTTATGATTTCTTTCCTTCTACTAACTTTGGGTTTTGTTTGTTCTTCTTTCTCTAGTTCCTTCACGGGTAAGGTAACGGTTTATCAATTTTGTTTATCTTCTCAAAGAAATCAGCTTTTAGTTTTACTGATCTTTGCTTTTGCTTTCTTTGTTTCTATTTCATTTATTTCTGCTCTGATCTTTATGATTTCTTTCCTTCTACTAACTTTGGGTTTTGTTTGTTCTTCTTTCTCTAGTTCCTTCAGGGGTAAGGTTAAATTGTTTATTTGAGATTTTTCTTGTTTCTTGAGGTAGGATTGTATTGCTATAAACTTCCCTCTTAGAACTGCTTTTGCTGCCTCCCACAGGTTTTGGATTGTTGTTTTCATTGTCATTTGTCTCTAAGTATTTTTTGATTTCCTCTTTGATTTCTTCAGTGAGCACTTGGTTATTTAGTAACATATTGTTTAGCCTCCATGTGTTTGTGTTTTTTACATTTTTTCCCTGTAATTGATTGCTAATCTCATAGCACTGTGGTCAGAAAAGATGCTTGATATGATTTCAATTTTCTTAAATTTACTGAGGCTTGATTTGTGACCCAAGATGTGATCCTGGAGAATGTTCCATGCACACCTGAGAAGAAAGTGTAATCTGCTGTTTTTGGTTGGAACGTCCTATAAATATCAATTAAATCTATCTGGTCTATTGTGTCATTTAAAGCTTATGTCTCCTTACTAATTTTCTGCTTAGATGATCTGTCCATTGGTGTAAGTGAGGTGTTAAAGTCCCCCACTATTATTGTGTCACTATTTCCTCTTTTACAGCTGTTAGCAGTTGATTTATGTATTGAGTTGCTCCTATGTTGGGTGCGTATATAATTGTTGTATCTTCTTCTTGGATTGATCCCTTGATCTTTATGTAGTGTCCTTCCCTGTCTCTTGTAACATTCTTTATTTTAAAGTCTATTTTAACTGATACGAGTATTGCTACTCCAGCTTTCTGTTGATTTCCATTGGCATGGAATATCTTTTTCCATCCCCTCACTCGTTTTTCCCTTGCTGCTTTCAATAATTTTTCTTTGTCTTTAACTTTTGCCAATTTGATTACTATGTGTCTCGGCATGTTTCTCCTTGAGTTTTTCCTGTACGGGACTCGCTGTGCTTCCTGGACTTGGGTGGCTATTTCCTTTCCCATGTTAGGGGAGTTTTTGACTATAATCTCTTCAATTATTTTCTTGGGTTCTTTCTCTCTCTCTTCTCCTGGGACCCCTCTAATGTTGTTGCGTTTAATGTGTCCCAGAGCTCTCTTAGGCTGTCTTCATTTCTTTTCATTCTTTTTTCTTTATTCTGTTCTGCAGCAGTGAATTCCACCATTCTGTCTTCCAGGTCACTTATCCATTCTTGCCTCAGTTATCCTGCTATTGATTCCTTCTAGTGTATTTTTCATTTCAATTATTCTATTGTTCATCTCTGTTTGTTCTTTAATTCTTCTAGGTCTTTGTTAAACATTTCTTGCATCTTCTCGATATTTGCCTCCACTGTTTTTCCAAGGTCCTGGATCATCTTCACTATCATTATTCTGAATTCTTTTTCTGGAAGGTTGCCTATCTCCACTTCATTTAGTTGTTTTTCTGGGGTTTTATCTTGTTCCTTCATGTGGTAGATAGCCCTCTGCCTCTTCATCTTGTCTATCTTTCTGTGAATGTGGTTTTTGTTCCACAGGCTGCAGGATTGTAGTTCTTCTTGCTTCTGCTGTTGCCCTCTGGTGGATGAGGCTATCTAAGAGACTTGTGCAAGTTTCCTGATGGTAGAGACTGGTGGTGGGTTGAGCTGGGTGTTTCTCTGGTGGGCAGAGCTCAGTAAAACTTTAATCTGCTTGCCTGCTGATGGGTGGTGCTGTGTCACCTCCCTGTCGGTTGTTTGGCCTGAGGTGACCCAATACTGGAGCCTACCCAGGGTCTTTGGTGGGGATAATGGCGGACTCTGGGAGGGCTCACGCCAAGGTGTACTTCCCAGAACTTCTGCTGCCAGTGTCTTTGTCCTCACGGTGAGACACTGCCACCCCCTGCCTCTGCAGGAGACCCCCCCAACACTAGCAGGTAGGTCTGGTTCAGTCTCTGTGGGGTCACTGCTCCTTCCCCTGGGTCCCGATGTGCACACTACTTTGTGTGTGACCTCCAAGAGTGGAGTCTCCGTTTCCCCCAGTCCTGTCGAAGTCCTGCAATCAAATCCCACTAGCCTTCAAAGTTCGATTGTCTAGGAATTCCTCCTCCCATTGCTGGACCCCCAGGGTCTGAAGCCTGACGTGGGGCTCAGAGCCTTCACTCCAGTGGGTGGATTTCTGTGGTATAAGTGTTCTCCAGTTTGTGGGTCACCCACCCAGCATTTATGGGATTTGATTTTATTGTGATTGCGCCCCTCCTACCATCTCCTTGTGGCTTCTCCTTTGTCTTTGGATGTGAGGTATCTATTTTGGTGAGTTCCAGTGTCTTACTGTCGATGACTGTTCAGCAGTTTGTTGTGATTCCAGTGTTCTCGCAAGAGGGAGTTAGAGCATGTCCTTCTACTCTGCCATCTTGAACCAATCTCACATAACATATTTTTATTTTTTTATTTTGCGGTACACGGGCCTCTCACTGTTGTGGCCTCTCCCGTTGCAGAGCACAGGCTCCGGACGCACAGGCTTAGCAGCCATGGCTCACGGGCGCAGCCGCTCCGCGGCATGTGGGATCCCCCCAGACCGGGGCACTAACCCGCGTCCCCTGCATCGGCAGGCGGACTCTCAACCACTGCGCCACCAGGGAAGCCCAACATATTTTTAGATATGCTCTTTCCAGTACTCTTAACCTTTCATCTTGTCAATGGTAATTTTACTAAGAAACTTTTATAAACACAACTCCCATGGTTAGTGAGGAATTACTACATGTAATTAGGTACCTAGAATAGTGTTCAGCTGAAAGTAAATTATATGAAACCAAACCTGTACTACTTTTTTATGGTTTGTTTGGACAACAAATCCTATTATCAGAATTCATGATGCATCAGCTATTCTACTGCAAAAAGTAGAAACAGATTTTTTAAAGAGTAGAGAACAGAACATATTCTCCTAAGAATTAACCATTGAAAATGCTAACTGTGGGACCTCCCTGGTGGCACAGAGGTTAAGAGTCCGCCTGCCAATGCAGGGGACATGGGTTCAAGCCCTGGTCTGGGAAGATCCCACATGCCGCACAGCAACTAAGCCTACGTACCCCAACTACTGAGCCTGTGCTCTAGAGCCCACCTCCCACAACTACTGAACCTGCGTGCCACAACTACCATAGCCCGTGTGCCAAGAGCCCATGCTCTGCAACAAGAGAAGCCACCGCAATGAGAAGCCCACGCACCGCAAGCAAGAGTAGCCCCCACTCGCCACAACTAGAGAAAGCCAGTGCGCACAGCAACGAAGATCCAACGCAGCCAAAAATAAATAAATAAATAAGCATATTACTAAATTAAAAAAATAAAATAAAATACTAACTGTGAAGTATACCAAATGTAAAAATTCAAAGAACTCTGGCAACCTGTACCGTCAATTACTTTTCCAATACTTAGTGATACCTATTTTTGCACAGTGCCTGTTACCATGGCCCAAAACCATGAATAAACTGATTATTATCATGCTCTTGCCAGTGTCCAATGTACTACTTTTCACAAATTTTTTTTATTTAAGCAAATTAAAAACTTTTTAAAATTAAAAAAAAAATAGTAACTGTAATGTACAAATTCATAGTGATCTGAAGAGGATCATATCCTTCTTTTATTTACTCACAATTTAGCCATACCTTTTCATTATCCTGGTTGTGTTTACTTATTGGTGACATTGGTTCAGAAAAATCAGTTTCATTATCTACAACATACTGTCTGCCAGAAAGAAAATCCCGTAGTTGACTCTGTAACAAATAGAAGATGTTACTAACAAAATGCTACGCCAACTGTAAAAAATATTTCACGCCTAGCTCTACTTAGTGTCTCTGATGTTCCAGTGTACAGCATATTACCTGACTTTTGTTGGCAGTCCATAATATACACGGAATTAAATTTCCTAACAATCTGTTTCCAATGGCACTTGTACTCAAAGAGTTTTACAAGTTCAGAGTTAAAAGACGACCTTGGAAATTTCATCTGAGGCTTTTACTTGTATGGAAGAAAGTCTTAGCTAATGCCCACAATAAATGCTTCATTTTGGAATATACATAAGTAAATCTATTTTCCTAAGCAGCACAATATTTCAAACAAAATAAGAGTTTCCATGAAAAAATAATTTATAAAGAGATATTTGCTTTCAGCCTGACACACTACTCAACCATCTCCATATTATTTCATTCACTCTAAGGGATTGAAGATTATACAGGTATGTACAAACACAAACACACACACAATTCCTGATAAACCTGAAGGAAAGGGACAAACTGAATTAACAAAGCCCAGTGAGATACTGCAAAATTATAACTAAAGTAACTCACCAATATATACTCCTTAAAAAGAAATAGCATTTGCCACAATTTTACTGATATAAGCTGGTACTCATAAAGAGTTAATCAAGTGATGAAAAAAAAAGCCTAGGATTTTGTTGTTTATAACATATACAATTTTTCAATATCAAAATTCAACATCACCAAAATAAGAATTTACTATTTAACAAATTTTGAATATGGTAGTCCTCACACTTGTGGTTCTTATGTTTCAGCAGAGATGCTGAAAGCAAAGATTTATTTTTCCATAAACACAATATTATTTTTAGAAATGGGAGAATATTACCTTCTAGTTAAAAAACATTTTCATATTTAATTACATGCAAAGTACTTTATTCTAGATCAGTTCAGTGGGTGTCAAAGTATGGTCCAAGTACTTCTGAGGTCCTTAAGACCCATTCAGGGGATCTGGGAAGTCTTCCTTTTTCAACTATGTATCAATGTGAATCTGAATTTTCTTGATATACTTCAATCAAACTAACTTATCAAATAGAAGCAGACATGTGAATCCAGGTATTTTCTATCACACATGATATTAAAGATACTCCTAAAATGTAAAACAATGTCACTATTCTCACAATTTTTTTATTTTTGGAAAATAAACTTATTCTTCATAACATAATGTTATTCATATTAAAATATAATAGGTTCAATATCAATATTTTAATAACTGATAAACATTTGAAACATTTCTCAATTTTAATTTTTAATATGGAAAATATCAATAGATATAATCCACATAAACAAAATCTCCTTCTAGTCCTAAATAATTTTTAGTGTAAAGCGGTTCCTAAACCTCAAAGTTAGACAAGGACTCTAGATAATATAGCATAAAGCTTGCTGAAGCAAGATAAAAGTCACAATATATTTGCTGTGGTAAACTATTAATTTTACTGATTTGTATCTTTACTGATTTGACAGGTTGCTACTCACTGTATTTTTATCCTCTTATTAATTTGGAAGATGTACTGTATTTTTCCATTCCATTAATAGTTGCCTTTACTCTCCCTGTACTCAAATCAGACTCATATTTCTCTATTCTTTTTTAAAAGTGATAATGCCTGCTACTTACCCCTAACAAAATACGAAGTTTAGCAGTTTTAATTCTAAGCTAGTATCAGAATCTCTCTTAGTGTAAGTCTTCCATTTTAGCTCACATATTCCCAGTCCATCCTTATCATTTTAACTGCACGTACACACTCCAAGTTTTAGTGCTCACTACCATCTTTCCCTAGATAGACCGCTGCTCCAGTTCATCTGTTTAATTATTAGTCTTTGGAAAGGTAAATGCTTCACATGAGGTATGATGATGACATTCTTTAAATTTTTGCATATCCTCACAAGTCCTTCCTTAACTTGGCTGATAAATACCTTGGTTGAGGATGGAATTCTTAGGTCACTTTCAGGACATGCTATTTAATTTTTTGTTCTTTTAAAATAACTTGTTCTTTCTGCCAGGAAATTAAGAGTGCAGGAATTTTACCAGGATATGTCTAGGTAAGTGTCATTTCTCATCAATTCAGCCTGGAACTTCATAAACACTCCTTAGGAGAATCAGGAAAATATTTATTATAACAAATGTAGTTGTAACAAATATATGATTTATTTTATCATGGCCTCTTTTGCATCTGTTCTTTTTTCTCCTTCTGGAACTCCTAACGTTTATATGTTAAATCCTCTAGATCTAACCTCCAAGTTTCTTAACTTTTCCCTCTTTGTTTCTTTATGTTTTTTACTCTGTGCTTTACTTATTGTACTTGACTTTCAGGATACTAATTTGAGTCTGAATTCATCTGTTACATTGGGAAAACTTTTCTTCTTTTTTTTAATTTCTAGAAAGTCTTATGTTTAGGTATATACTTGAAGTTCCTTGAGTACTTATTATTTCGCTGGATTCAATTTGCTATCATTCCCTTCGAGCAGCTCTATTTTGTTAGGCATGTGTGTTCTTAGCTGATTCACCTTTCCGGCCACTAAGACTCCTTAGGTGACCGTTGCTTCTCTTCACTGGCTCTTTGGGGCCTAGCTGACTGTTGAGGTACATTAAGTGATGACAGTTCTATGAGTAATGGAAGTTGAAATGGTCTCTACTCCTTATGGAGCAGCAGTGGAGAAATAAGCAAGCTGCCAGTCACCTGCTTAGGCTGAAAAACAGTCTTCTTGTGGTCTCTCAAGCCCCACCAACAGTAAGACCATCCATTCAGCTACTTTGCTGCTTCTTGAGAGTAAAGGAACCCTGGCACACTCATAGAAGGCATTTATTGACCTTCCTCGGATTTCTGAGGGCTGCTAAGCTCTTCTCAGGATCTACCACTTCTGCTCCTCAGCCCAGGTCTCTGATTTTGTCCTCCAGATAATTGCTCAGTTCATGAGAGCAATCTCTGTAACAATTCTCCCTACTTAGAGTCCAGTTAGCATCCAAGGACTTCTATGCTCCCAGATGCCCATCAGCCCTGCAACCATGCTCCTCAGGAGAGGAATTATAAAAGTAGGAAACAAAGGGGAAAGGGCTATCATTCAAATTATGTTACCAGAACTTCCCTGTCTTACCTTTATCTTAATTCCTCTTAATTCTTGCCTTATTTAGGTTACAATAAATCAAAAACAAAAAAGCTTATTAGGATCATGATATTTCAGGACCCTGAAACTCAGAAATGTTTAGAACTTTCTGATATGTATCTTTAAAGATACTTTTAGCATAAATTAGGGTTACATTTAGCATATTTTTGAAAAGTCGATCTAGGGATATTTTCCTGCTTTTTCCTCACTGCAAATTTCCTTTGAGTAACAAGTATCAGAGATCAAGTTGTTAGCCTTCTAAGTTTTAAATGCAGAAAATTTTCTGCTTCATATATTACCATCTCAGCAGTTCCCACTTCATTCCTGATGTTCTGCAAAGGAGACATATTGATATTTGGAGACAGAACTTCCTCAAATATAAAACCTTATATATCTCACACTATAAGCTGATTCACTTAAATGAAGAAACTTATTAGAGGACTTATAGGCAAAGGATAAAATGAAAACAAAGACCTCAGGCAGATTATACTCTCACTGGCTTATCAGAAACTCATGATTGTTGTTCCTACAATCTAATACTTGTGTTTGATTAACCTCTCTAAATGAACTTTGTGAAAAGTAGTTAAAAATTATCTCTACAGGTAAGCAAATAAAACATAACTAGAGAGGAATAAAAAAACTGTCTTCACTCACAAGTATCCTTATCATGGTGTGGGTGAGTATGTGTGGGTATGTATGTACACGTGTGTGCATGTATTTTGAGAAAGTTACAAAAAGGCAAAGGTTTCCATGATAGCCCCATGAGGCAAAGACAACAAACCACCTGCCAGTATCCATTCTCCCCTTCTTCCTTAGTATCAGAGCTTTCTTTTTTCTTCTGGCATATTACTACCCAGAATAAAGACTATATTCTCCATCCTTGCTAGCATGTTGGTCTGGCCATATGACTAAGCTTTGGTTAATGAGATGGAAGCAAAAGAGCTACATCTCTTTCAAAGGAAAAGAGAGTGCGGTGCTCCCTTACTACTTCCTGCTGCATGAAATGCTGATACAATGTCTGGAGCTCCAGCAACCACCTTGGACCACAAATGATCTTGAGGGTAGAAGTCAAGAACTAAGATAGGAGAGCAGACTGACAGTAAAATCCTAGGTGCTATATGATAACCATGAACCTATAATATCAGTCCTAGATGC
The DNA here is from genome assembly GCF_002837175.3 of Physeter macrocephalus. Lineage (NCBI taxonomy): Eukaryota > Metazoa > Chordata > Mammalia > Artiodactyla > Physeteridae > Physeter > Physeter macrocephalus. The sequence goes on along the minus strand of NC_041219.1, from coordinate 35,196,412 downwards.
TAACCTTTTGACATCTTTTATAAAAGAATGAAACAAACTTCCATTGTCTTAAACAACTGTTATTGTGGAGGTTTCCATTCTAAGCAGACAAAACATTATTCCTAAGTATCAGATAAAAATATTTATAAAATATTTTAATATCTGAGAAAATCCAGTAAACATTTTCTTCTAGTTATAGCTGCAATTATTCTTTTATTACCACTGTTTAATTACTACTTTAGTGGCACTTGGTATATGTTAAGATAAAGAAATATATTTTCAATACTTTAAAACAAACTAGATATATTCAAATATATTCTAAAACAGTTTATCAACTATAATGTAGACAAAACCAAACTGCAAGGGATGCTACTCCATTAACTTTAAATTTTATACTCTATAAAAAAACAAGGCAATGAATGTGTCTGCAAAAAAAAAGGAATAGTGTATTACCTCATGTATATTGCATCATACTATCCTCATGAAATGATATTCTATCTTAGTAAAAACTATTATTAATCCATAGAAAGAGTCATAGAAATCATTTATATAATATATGCCAAATGAACAGATGCACATTAAACCAAGAAAATAAAATACAAAATCAATCCCTGACATAATTCAAAAAGAAATCACGTACTTGGTACTGATTTATTAAAAATATTTTGATCTACTAAGTAGCTGTTCTTATATTTCAACCAAATAATAACACAAATTCAACAAAATTTACCACCAAAATATTTCTCTCAAGTAATGACTAGCTTTCAAGTAGCTAAATTTTCCATTCTTAACATGATCCAAAAAGCAAAAGCATTATCAAGTTACTATAAATGCTGATCCATCATTTAAAGTAAAAATAAATCTAGCCATATTTTAATTTGATTAAGATAAAATAATTTTAAAAATACTTACAGGAGATATGTTGGCATAATTTTCACAATTAGAAGTCAAAACATTACATTTTTTATAAACATCGATCATATCTAACATGTTACTATTCTTTAAGAAATCATCATAAATCTTCCTAATGTTCTCATAATGGTCAATCACTTTCATATTTTCAACTGGTAAGTTCAATTTCTCATGTAGTAAGTATTTCCAGGTCAATAAGACATCGCTGAGAGAGACTGTAAATTCTCCACTGTACTGAAAGAGATAATGCCAAAAATAAAATGATAAAGTTGGATGCTAGATATTCATTAACTTACAATTAAGATAGAAAGTACAAACTGAATTTTGTCATAGAAAAGTCTACATTGAATTCCTGTGGATTTTAAAAGAACATCAAAGTTGAGCTATGGAATAATTTTAAAACCAGATATAAAAGAAAAAGATTTTGATGATTTTTAAAAATATGAACAACTATAATAAGTTTGCACATGACAAATTTAGCAAATATAGTCATCTTATTTCCTGAACTTCACTAAATTTCTTCTACCCAAAGTGGGGAGATGGGTGAGCAGTGAACTGAACTTAAGTGTTATTGACTGGGGAAATATTTGATTCTGTTAATACTTAGTTCCCTTTAGTTCTTTTTGCTAATGTATTTTTAATCTCTTATTTAAAACTGTCATGGCATACTGAATTCCTACATATCACATTATTCCAAGTGTTAGTCTTAATGCATGAACATAAAAATTAAAATTTTAAAAATTATGTTTTATTTCATTACTATTTCAGAAGCAAAATATCGGTGCTAAAATTTGGGGTCAGAAAAGAATTTTGAATCTTCCCTGCTCATCATCACACTAAACTATAACAAACAAGTGCTAAGAAGCCATAGTCAGGTTTCTTTCTATAAGTTGTCAGATGTTACTAATCAGGCAAAATTGTTCGTTTTTTCCTCTTCTTCAATATCTACATGATAAATTATCTCAGTGGACATGCTGAAGATTTTTTTAAATTGATTGCATTCTGTCCCACTTAATGTCTCAGATATTAATAATGGTGCCCTCCAAAACATGATAGACCTAATTCAGTAAAAAAATTCTAACTACTCCTTTCTACAGCATGAGTAACAAGTATTTTTAAGTATCCATACGTGGTTTTGAGATACAGATTTTGTTGCCCTCTTCCATAGTTAATATGCTAGTAGTTTCTGCTAACACCAATATCTTTCCATTAATAGCATTTAAAATAATGGGTGCATATTTAAATAGTACTAGTCATTGGAACTAAATTGTAACATCATCTTTAGCCAATGAAGAATAATAGAAAGAAATCAAACACAGCCAAATAATATATTATTTTCTACATATCTGACTCTTTCAAATATCTATATCTTTTATAAAGATATTTTCTAACTACTATCCAAATTTAAGACAAGGTGTTCAAACTGCCTTAAAATAATTAACTCTTTACTCAACCATATGGAGGCAACTAAGGAAATTATTGTCCTTGGAGTAGAGACTTGTTATATAAAAAATTATGAAAATTAATTACATTTCATGAAATTAGTTCAATGAACAACCAAAAGAATCAGTAACTCTCAAACACTGGACCCATAACCCAAATGTAAGACAGATTTGTAATATCTCAGCATTGCATCAAAATTGTATACTTTACTTCCCAATCCCACAAAGGTTACATACCATAAAATCTCCAAGTGGTATTTAAGTTAAATAAATCCAGTTATTTAGAGTTTCAGAACTAAATTGTTTTATCTCAAAAATTCCTAAAAACTATTTTGGTATAACATCCTTCATGTTAAAAATAAATTAAGATTTTGCCTAATATAAATGCACAAATCTCATCCTAATGACTATAACTGGTTACAGTAAAACTATACAAGCTTTTTTTTTCAAGAAAACTGGTTACTTGCTTATTGTGTTACAACAGCAATGAAAAGTCCCCATCTACCACCCTTTATAATTGTAAAGATTAAACTGCAGTTGGAATCAGTATATTCATCATTTACCCCCAAAAACGCCATGTCAGAGTCCATCAGAGTCTGTCTACTCCATTTCTTTAACAAGCAATGAAGAACTTCATGCTCATGTGCAATACGGAATCGTAGCTTTTTTTATTTGTATAGAAAAAAAAGGACAAAACTTCCCTCCCCATCAAGGTGGTTAGAAGAAATTAGGTAATGAAAGGGAGAAATGCAAATCCTAAAGTCAACCAGTGCTTTTCCCATAACTCCAAATAAAAAACAACAATGAAAGTGCTCTAAGGTTTGGAAATCTCTCTATAGTACAGAGGTGCAAGGAAGCGATAGATTTCTCTCATCACATTTACAAGTTTAATGTTCTAAAAAAGTCTTTCCTCCAGGGAAACTCAAGTGATCAATTACTGAATATAATCACACAACTCCATTTCAACTAATCTGAATTCAATGTGCTTAGTCTAGAACCACCCTTGAGAAGAAAGAATTAATCTTAGGATACATTTTAGTAGATAAATATATGAAGACTAATCAAAAATTCTCTTTAAGTATCTTAGCCCTTTGTATATCAAATCAGAACCTGAAAGGTAAAAGAATGTACATTATTTTCACATATACAAACTATGTGCTAAAGTAAAAAAAATAAAATGTCGTTTAATTCAAGCCCAAGCTCTGTCCGTGACACTGCCGGCAGATTATATGCTAGGAGAAAGGTCCTTCACGCTGAGGGTCACTCCTGCTTGTCTCCAGCAAGGCCGTGTTTTCACCAGCATCCTCTTTAAAACTGGCCTCGCAAGGCGGCACGGAGTCGCTGGTGGTGGGCAGTGCTGAGCTACCCGCGTCACTTCTGTCACCATCTGGTAAAGTAAGACTCAGATCTGCAGTTGAAACGCCCCCGGGGGTAGATTCTGGGGTGGGCGTCTCCTGCACGTCCTCAAGCTCTCCCCAATATCCCAGGGCTTTGATGACATCAAGTTTACACATTGGACACGTTCGGTGATCCAAAAGCCATGGGTCAATGCATATTCTATGAAAAATATGCTTGCATGGCAGGATTCTGATAACATCCTTTCCTTTAAAATTTTCAATACACACTGCACAACTTTCAGCATCAATTCCCTTTTCTCCATGCTTTACAGTATGAAGAGGAAGCTGCCCAATAAGTTTCTTTCTTTTCTATGGCTCTGACTTCCAAACTTGTGAGCCAGTGTATAGGAAGCGCTGTATATAGTAAAATATTAGCCAGGCTAATGAGATAATCATCATGGTGATGAAGGCGATGGCCACAAACACCACGGACTGACCGCTGATGAACTCTTGTACGTGCCGGGTGCCAAGCCCTATGGTCATTGTGACCGGAATGTCTTTCTGCACCAGATTCACAATTTCTCTTCCTTTGGGGTAGCTAACCATAATGACTACTATATTTCCTGTTCCCGCATGGGACATGGGCACGGCGAGGTTCCCGTGGCGCTCCTCGTTGTACAGGACCACGGCCGAGGCGTTCCGCCGCGCTGCCGCCAACACCTTGTCCTCGAAGGTGCAGCCCCCGCGCGCCACCAGCGCCACCCAGGGCGAGGCCCCCCGGCCGCCGGGCAGGGCAGGAGGAAGAGAGTGCAGGGCGCGCAGCCCTCGGGGTCGCGGTCCTCGGCGCGCGGGACGCACACCAGGCCCCGCGTGCCCTCCTTGGGCGAGGTCTCGCCGAAGCGGCCGCCCTCCGAGACACTCCACACGCTCCGGTTGGTCTGCGGGTCCACGTACTCGGTGCTCACCACGGCCGAGTACCACTCGAGCGCCCGGCCCCCGGCCCCCGGCCCCCGGGTCCCGGGCGCGAACAGGGCCAGCGCTAGCAGCGCCAGCGCGCGGCCTCAGGCCGCCGCCGCCGCCGCCGCCACGCCATGGCCCCCGCCGCTGGGCTGACCGGGAGAGGGCCTGACGGGAGCCGGAGGGTGCTGGAGAGCGAGGCCGCCGAAAAGCGCGGAGAAGTCGACGCCAGCTGCAGAGCCCGGGAAGACCCAGTCCCGGCGGCCTATACAAGCTCTGATCTTGTGAGAAAAGGTTTTGACTAGATTAACAGTGTTTATACTGGGATTATAAAAACATTTTAAATCTAAATAAAAATGCACTCCAAATATCAGTTTTCATGATCAGGTGCCCACCATGACAGCATAATCTGTTATTCAAACCAGTAACAACTGATTGAGAGGGCCTGTGGTCAAATCAGAAAATGTTTTGCTAGGAAAACATGCCAGCTGGCTAATATCTGAAGGAAGTTCAAAATGTTCAATGCTTTAGCTCTCCGATGGACATAAGAAGAATTGTATTTCACAAGAATAAAATGAGAAAAATGGAGAGTTACGTTTTATCAGAGCACTTGTACTTTTTACATTTTACCAAAGTTACTTTTATAATTATTCAAAATTTTAAATAAACTTTACATTTTTAACTAACTGGAATTCTTGTTATGGAAAGAGAAAAGATAACAGATTTACTTAAGAGCATTAATTGGCTGTGTGACCTTGAGCAATATACTGAAATCCCTCTGAGTCAGCTTCCTTGGTTATAAAGTAAGACTGTACAGATTAAATAACACCTGATAAATGTTAGGTAATAAAAACTGTCAGTTTCCTTTCTCTTTTCTTATTCAAAGTAAAATAATTGTTTGTTGGGGGAAGGGTGGTAGATAAATGTAATACAATTTTAAAAACAGTTTCTTCTTATTTGTTATGTCACTGTTGGATCATTTTCAAATCTGACAGTCAACCCCAGGTGCTGTGATTGCTTCCTATGAAGCTATAAAATTAATAGCTTTGTTTCATCCAAAGGACCATTTGTAATGTTCTTAAGGCTACTTGGTGAATAACAGCCTTAATAACATAATGGCCAGACAAATTAAAACTATGAAGCCAATTCCAAAGAAAAGAAAGGCTAAAATTTTATTTGCAATGTAGTAATGAAGTTATACATATTTGCCATATAACGAAATTAATAATCCTCAGTGAATCTATAATAGGTTAAATCTTTTTTCAAACCTTTTTTTAACCTTTAAATCAGTATTAAAACTGCTAGAGAGGTGTTATATTATTTAAGCTAAAATATCCCCCCACCTAAGAAAATATTCCAAGACCCTAAAACTCAAAAGTTATTTTCTTTCTCCCCACTAAAGCAGTTAAGAAAACAAGCACACCAATAAACAGACTAACAACTCTACCAGGTATTCAGAGGTTTCACTGTAGTCAAATGTTATTGTAAGGACTATTACTTTAGGGACCTATGTTCTCAAACTTCAGAGAATTAGAAAACTAAATAGAGCTCAAAGCAGAGGGTGGAAAATATAGGTGAAGGATATGTACAACCAACTCCACCTTTTTATTACTATCTGCTACTTATGAATGCACCTGCAGGCAAGTGTATGTTGTTTCACATTGCCAAGTGACTTGAAGTCTGAGCACAGATGGGGATGCCTGAGCTGACTCTGTACGTGAAGAGTTAAAGTAAAACTGACCCACGACCCACCATCTCCACTGCACACGTGCATGCATATATACATGAACTTGGAAAAGTTTAGCTGCAGTTCATCTTTCCTCTTCTTTCCCACCCAGAGTCTGAATTTTCACAGTGAATTAAGTGAATTAACAAGTAGAAAATTAACAAGTAGAAAGAGATACTGAGTGAATGCTACATAGACAAATCCTGAAGAAAAAGTGACTTGTATTGAATATTTCAATATGTCAAAATTTTTACAATGAGAACTAAATTTTCTTCAGGGTATATTTCACTTAGCTTGTGGATATTTTTTTTAATTATTCATAAACAAACAAACAAAGGAGGTGATTTGAACATGGTCTGTTTGATTCCAGAACAACAGTCCTCAATCACTATTCAATAATGATTCTTAATAATTTCACTTTCTCTCTCTCCTTATTTTCTAGTGCATGGTCACCAAGGTTTAACCTTCAGCTGGCCCATTCCATTATACAATATCCTCAGAATATATTATTTACCTTAGTACCATTTCTTCAGATTACCAAAGAAGGACAGATTTTTTTTTAAATGCTCAGGCAGTAAAATTGGCAAGACTTGAAAATGAATTACAAAGGGGAGCAAAGGAAAGAGACCCTGTGATGATCCTTAGGTATCTAGCTTCAGTGACTGAATGTGGAAGGTAAGGTAGGTAAGTTGAGGAAGCAAACAATGTGATCTACTTTTAAAAATTGATGTAGAGACAGTAATCAAGGTAAAATGTCCAGTGAGTACTTGACCATACCAGAGTAAGACTCAGCAGAGAGGTCTAGCATATGAATACTGGTGAAACAGGAAGTATATCCAGTGAAAGTGGGTAAACGGAGCACACTGGAAGATATCAACAAAGTGTATAACAAGAGAGTATCTAAAATATATGTAGAACTCTTTCAAAGAGTGAGAAAGGACAAAAATAAGTCAACAGTAAAATAAGCATAGGAAATGAATAAAAAGTTTAAGAAAAGGATACCTAAATGGTCAGATAAGAATTTTAAAGGTGCTAAATGCTTTAGCTAGCAGAAAAATCAAAATGAAATCATTTTTCTTTTCTAATGAACTTTGATAACACCTAATATGGAGAGAAATAAGAAAATGGTACTCTCCTACACTGTTGACATAAATGTCAATTCTAACAGCCAAATTGAAGAGCAGTATGGAAGTATCAAGGCAAATTAAAGATGTATCTACTATATGACCCACTGAGTATGGGGCTTAGATTACCTCTTGCTCAGTGCACAGACATCTCATTTCAGTGCAAAACTGTAATACCAAACAACTTCAAACAACCCAAAAGTCCATCTACGAATAAAATGTATCGGTCACACAAAGGATGACTGTTAAAATGAATAAATCATATCAAATTTTCTGTCTATCGGTACCTGACGAAGTCCTGAAAACAATGTTGGATGATAAAAACAAGAGGCAGAAAAATGTATACCATTTGTTATAATTTTATAACAGACACTTTAACCGTGCAATCTGTACAACTGGATACACAGAGAAGCACCTCCTGGTATAAAATACCTAAAATTACAGGAGAAAATAGGAAAACTTTTATTAAGCATGACTGAATTGTCCATAAGAGAAGGGAAATTACCAAAGGTCAAAAGCAGTGAAAAAGTGCCAATACAGAAGGGTAAGCAAATGGCAGGGTCTGTGTTTCCCTGGTGTCTACCACTCCCTGCCATTTAAGAACCTGATTTTTATGAACTCTGAGCACAAAGTTTAGGAGACAAAGCTGACCATAAGAAGGCAGGAAGCTGGATCAGAGACATTCCTTGCCCACCTGCCATATAAAGCCAAAAGCCTCTGAAGGTCAGCACTCTTACTGTGTCCACTAGAACAAAATCTGCCCAGCAGAAGGTGATGGTAGAGATACTTGCTGGTGAAGAGATTTCTGAAGCAGTCTCAGCATTGTGCTTACCTCTCTGGGTAATCTTCACTTAGATTTTTGCCTAATACTTAGTTTCTGCTGAGATACGGGAAACCAGTCATCTACGTTGGCAGAAAATTGGGGGTTTATTCCCTGGACAGGGTAAAATAGTCTCTGGACTGAAGAATGCAGTTGAGGAAGAGAACCCAAATGAAAATCATAGGAATCACATGACATTTTATATTCTAAATTGTGACACACTTTTCAGGCACCCAACACATAGGCAGCTCAACTTTACACCCTTCATGCAGGAGGAAAGAAGATTTTTCCGAGGAAACTGTTCCAAAAGGGATATCCTAAAGGTATCAACATCAAAGCTTCTCCAACCAAATGGCCCAGTAAGATCAGGTTGACAAGCCCTAACCCTGCACAAAGAGCTTCCAATGAACATTTTAGTGCTCCACTTAAATATAGGTGGATGGCCAAGGATCACCATGAAGGAAGTCTCTAATCAGAAGAAAGGAAGTCCTTCCCAAATAAAACTAACAAAAACAAGGAACTTGGAGGAAACACATTATGCAAGAAGATGAAAACCTCAACAAAATACTATTAATAGTCTCAAAGGAGAAAATATTAGACCCAGGAAGCAAGAACAGTATGACATTATAAAAAGAGAACAAAAAGGGCTCTTAGAAATAAAGAGGACGTTAGCAGAAAATTTAATAATCATCTCACCATTAAGCTAAAAAACTATTAAATGTTGAATCTCTGACTACTGGTTGAAAGAAAAGTAAAACAAGATGAATGGATAAATAAATTGATACATCCATATAACAGAATATCATGCACTGCTAAAAAGAAATGAGCTATCACACCATGAAAAGACACAGAGGAACCTTAAATGCATATTACTAAATGAAAGGAGTCAACCTGAAAAGGCTACATACTATGTACCAACTATGTGACACTCTGAAAAAGGCAGAACTATGGTGACAGTAAAAAGATCAGTGGTTTTCAGGGATTGAGGAGAGGAAAAGATGAACAGTAGAGCACAGAGGGTTTTTAGGGCAGTGAAACTATTCCATACATACTATAATGGTGGACATATATCATTATACATTTGTCAAAACCCACAGAATGTACAACACCAAGAGTGTTTAGGGGTAAAGATTCAGGATGTCTGCTACTTACTATCATATGGTTCATATAGAATAATAATAATATGCATGCATATATATATGTTTGTGTGTAATACATACATGTGATATTTATATTTATATACACATATGAAATATTAAAAGAATAACGATGCAAATGTGGCAAAATGTTAATAATTAATGAATCTAAGTGAAGGGCATACAGGAGTTCAGTGTACTATTCTTGTCACTTTTCTAGAAGTTTAACATTTTTTTCAAAATAAAGTCAAAAAAGTGCTACTTCCATTTTTTTTAACATACCTATGTAAAATTTATTTTTAACAATATTGTGATTAAAAACAAGGAACAGACAAATTGGACATGTAACCACGAATGTCCCCCTCTTCCCACTTCAGCTACACGGGCCCTTTTGCATTTTCTCAAATTCTATCTGCAGTCTTGAGCCAATGTGCAGTCTTCAGCCATTGGGCCTCTGCATATGCAGTTTCTCCATCCTCATCTCGGCCCCCACTCCCTTGCCTAATTAACCCCTTTCCCTCCTTTAGGGCTCAGCTTTATCTCTCTGACCAGTCAACTCCCTGGTCGAATAGCACCATAAACTTCTTTTTTTTTTTAATTAATTTATTTTATTCATTTTTTTTGGCTGCGTTGGGTCTTCGTTGCTGTGCACGGGCTTTCTCTAGTTGAGGCAAGCAGGGGCTACTCTCCATGGCAGTGTGCAGGCTTTTCATTGCGGTGGCTTCTCTGGTTGTGGAGCACGGGCTCTAGGCATGTGGGCTTCAGTAGTTGCGGCACATGGGCTCAGTCGTTATGGCTCACAGGCTCTAGAGCGCAGGCTCAGTAGTTATGGCGCACGGGCTTAGTTGCTCCGTGGCATGTGGGATCTTCCCAGACCAGGGCTCGATCCCATGTCCCCTGCATTGGCAGGCGGATTCTTAACCACTGAGCCACCAGGGAAGCCCCAAACCTGTTCTTCTGATAGCTTTAATTTTACACTTATTTGTATTACTCTCTACTTAATGTCTGTCTCACCTATTAGGCAACAAGCTTCACAAAGGCAAGAGACATGTCAAGTTTTGGTCACCATTCTAACCCAACACTTATCACAGTGCCTGGCACATAGTAGAAGCTGGAAAAAAGAAATCTGCGGCTTCCCTGGTGGTGCAGTGGTTAAAAATACACCTGCCAACACAGGGGACATGGGTTCGAGCCCTGGTCCGGGAAGATCCCACATGCTGCAGAGCAACTAAGCCCATGCATCGCAACTACTGAGCATGTGCTCTAGAGCCCGTGAGCCGCAACTACTGAGCCCACGTGCCACAACTACTGAAGACCATGCGCCTAGAGCCCGTGCTCCGCAACAAGAAATGCCACTGCGATAAGAAGCCCATGCACCGCAACAAAGAGTAGCCCCTGCTTGCCACAGCTAGAGAAAGCCTGTGCACAGCAACGAAGAACAAAGGCAGCCAAAAATAAAATAAATAAAATAAATAAATTTATTTTAAAAAAAAAGAAATCTGGGGCAAGGAGGAAGAAAGGGAAGAAATTAACATGCATATAGACAGCTAAACAGTTGTACTGGCCTCCTTGCTATGCCTTGAACATGCCAGGCATTTTCTACCTCAGGGCCCTTGCATCTGCTGTTCCCTTTGCTTGGTAGTCCCTTCCCACAAAAATTTCCACAACTCTTCCTTCTTCCCCTCTTTCAAATCTTTGTTCAGATGGCATCATCTTGATGAGGCCTTCCTTGACCACCCTATTCCAAATCGCAAGAACTCTCCCACCCCAAACTCTAAACACTCCTTAGTAGCATCTCTATTTTATTTTCCTCTGCAGCACTTATTATGACCTAAAATGCTAAATATCTTATTTATTAGAGAATTATCTGTCTCTCCTCACTAGAAGATAAATCCCATAAGAGCAGGTATTTCTTTCAGTGGTATATTCCTAGAATATATATATTCTTAGAATAACATTATTCTAAGAACTTAATAAATGTGTGGAAAGAATAACTGACTACCTAAGATAGAATTTTGTCAAAATTTTTCTATGTTCAAAATTTATCTTAATATACATTGTTTTAAATATGCAAAACAGCAAACTATCCACACTTAGGAAAAACTATCTCTTGTTTTAAGATTATAGAATTCCTGGGGCTTCCCTGGTGGCGCAGTGGTTGCGCGTCCGCCTGCCGATGCAGGGGAACCGGGTTCGCGCCCCGGTCTGGGAGGAGCCCACATGCCGCGGAGCGGCTGGGCCCGTGAGTCATGGCCGCTGAGCCTGCGCGTCCAGAGCCCGTGCCCCGCAACGGGAGAGGCCACAACAGAGGGAGGCCCGCATACCACAAAAAAAAAAAAAAAAAAAAAAAAGATTATAGAATTCCTAATTTACAGGTGTTAAATTATTCTTCCTTTTTCAAAATGACGGTTCTAATCACTATTTTTTCTCAATGGCTTTACATGCTAACATGAGAAATGTTCAAATCTGTCAATATCCAATTGGGGGGGAAATTTTTATTGGTAAATGAAATCAAAAAGTCTGGGAACTAGTGACATATAGGATTAAAATAATTCATTAGGGACTTCCCTGGCAGTCCAGTAGTTAAAGACTCCACGCTTCCAATGCAGGGGGCACGGCTTCGATCCCTACTTGGGGAACTAAGATCCCACATGCGGCGTGGCACAGCCAAAAAAACAAAAACAAAAAATTCATCAGAATGCCATTTCACTATCTAGCCCAACAGACCCATTGAAACCATTCCACCCTTCAAAAATCTTCTTCTCTAGTCAAGACAGTCTCCTTACCATTTTCAAACCATCATGATTTTAGTCCCCCTGGATGCTTCCTCTGAACTGACTTTTCCCTTCCTTCATTGCTTCTTTAAATTCTTCCCATCCAAAGACTTCCCTCCTTTAAGTATATTATGTAAAATCCAAGAAGGCTTTCCTTACCACTCCAGCCTACATTCATCCTTCTCTCATCTGAATGCCTCTAGCTCCTTAGGTAGAACTTATTCCAAACACTGGTTTGGCCCAAGCCAACTGTGTAAGAATCACTTCAGATTAAAAAAAGATTAAAAGGTTAAAAAAAAGACAATTTCCAGGGTCTCAGTGCAGATTAGGAAAACCAGTGTCCAAGACTGGGGTACAGAAGCCAGTATTTTTTTTTTTTTTTTTTTTGCGGTACATGGGCCTCTCACTGTTGTGGCCTCTCCCGTCGCAGAGCACAGGCTCCGGACGCGCAGGCTCAGCGGCCATGGCTCACGGGCCCAGCCGCTCCGCGGCATGTGGGATCCTCCCGGACCGGGGCACGAACCTGTGTCCCCTGCATCGGCAGGCGGACTCTCAACCACTGCACCACCAGGGAAGCCCAAAGCCAGTATTTTTTAAAAGCCCTCCCAAATGATTCTGCTTCACAGCCTGGCTTAGGAATAATTAATGTATAACACAGAGCCTGAAATTAGTCATAAAATACTTGGATTAAATAAACGTTATTTATGTGTGCTTTCTAGAACTTTTCAGAGAAGATGTTTTATCAAATAAAAATAATTTTTAACCATAATAATCATAATAGTTGTATGTTTACCTTAAGATTTTAAATTAAATATCAAATGTGCATGTCCCATGTCAAATTATACATATAAAAGCCTTAATTTTGAAACAAATCATTTCAAATCCTATTGTAACATTTTGACAAATATATGCAGAGGCATTTGTGAATACAGTATATTGATATTATCATAGGAGAGCATATACTACAAAGAAATTAATGTAATTAAGTTTATTCAAATGGGCAGCAAACAAAATTCACTTAAAAAAAAAAGTTAACCTAAATACAGTCTACTAACCTGTTTGTTGTTCTCTGCCATGGAAAGCTGCAATGCCAAGAGCATGGAGTCTGCACCACATACAGTAGTTCTCTCAGAGTTACAAAAAGTGTGCCAATTCCTTCTGAACTCTTTAATCATATCCAGGACAGACTTCTGATTAAGCACAGCCATCCTCTTAAACTAAGACAGAAGGCAACGTTAAAAAGCCTTATTTTAATTGGAAATTGATATTTAACATGTATAAGGAAGCAGAGTTACAGAAAAATAAATAGTGAACAAGAGGTCATTTCATATTTGTAAGATTGCTTTTAATTAAATTTAGGAAAACAGAATAATACAATTTCTGCCCAATCATATTTTCCTCTCCTCTAGTTTTCTTAAGCCAAATCTTTGAAAATAACAAAATCCAACCTTCAATCTGAAAATTCATACAAAACAGATAAATGCAAATTCTGCAAACATAATTATAGACACAAACATAGCTAATTAAAGCTGTATTTTTAAAAATACTTATTTTGAGATAGATGGTAACATCTACAGTAGAACGCAAAACAAAAAATTTCCTCCCATCCCTATATTGTCCCAAAAGGAATGGTCTATTTTCCACCCCTTTGCATCTGGGTCAGCCTTGTGACTTGATTTGACCAATAAAATGTGGCAAGAATGACATCACGGGAGTTCCAAGCCTAGATCTAGTTCCAAAAGGCCCATGCAGAAAAGAGTTAATATAGCAGGCCTGACTACTACCCTTTGAAAAGCCTGCTTACAGGGTTGGCCCTTGGTTGGCATCTGGGAACTTAGATTTCAGGATGATTTCCTGTAAGAATGGTTCACTGTGCCTAAACTATTTGTATAAATAATATAGCTTATGCTGAACATATGCTTTTCTTTTGAGTCTGGAATTTGGGAACATAGAGGATACCTACATGTTCAGACCCCAGTAGAATCCCCGGGCACTGAATCTCTAAAGAGCTTCCCTGACAGATAACATTTCATGTGTTGTCGTAACTTGTTGCTGGTAGAATTAAGTATATCCTGTGTGATTCCACTAAGAGAAGACTTTTGGAGGCTTGTGCCTGATCTCCCCTGGACTTCACCCCATGTATCAATACCTTCTCCCTTTGCTGATTTTGCTTGGCATCTTTTTGTTGTAATATATTATAGCATGAGTACAACTATATGCTGAGTCCTCTGAGTCCTCTTAGCAAATTATTCAACCTGAGGTGATCTTGGGGACCTCCTGACACAGGCCTTGCAGTTTTAGCTCTTACTCTCTTGCTACTCTCAGAATGACATATGAAGAAGTGCCAGTTAGCCTGCTGGAAAGGCCATATGGAAGAGAGCCAAGGCACTCCAGCTGACAACCAATACCAACTCAAAGACATGTGAGTGAGGCTATCTTAGATTATTATCTTATTATCTATCTATCTATTAGATTATTATCTTAGATTATCTAGACCCAATCAACCTGCCAGATGAAATACAGCACCATAAGTGATCCTAGGCAAGACCGGCAGAACCACATAACTAAGTCCAGCCCAAATCGCGGATCCACAAAATCATAAACATTTAAAATCGTTGTTGTTTTAAAGCCACTAAATTTCAGACTGCTTTGTTACACAGTAATAGATAACCAATACAGTAACAGCTAATATTTATAAGCTTTCTTGGTGCCAGATACTTTTCAAAAGCTTAATATTTATTACCTTATTCAATCTTCACAGGAGTCCTATGAAGAAGGTCTATTATTATCCTCATTTTACATCTGAAGAAAGCAATATCCTATGCCACTCAGCTAGCAAATGGGAAACAGACCTAAATCCAAGATGCCTAAGTCCAAAAGCTGTGCTCTTAAATCACTATATTACATAACGTCTCCTGGTAGACAAAGGCCTTTCAAAATAATTGGATGTAGTTCCAATGTTTTATATACTCAAGCCTATATGAGGCAGCCAATCCTTTCTCTGAGTGTACAGACATGCCTCTAAACCTGTTTTTCCCTACTTCCTTTTAAGTACCCCGGTCTCCAACACAGTCACATGCCATTATCTTATTTGGGGTATTTTACTGTACACATTCCCATTTACTTACCCCTCTTTTATCTTTGTCTTCTTTTTTTATGTGGCATAAACAGAATCCAGGTATCTTGGGTTTGTATGATCAAAAAAATGGGCATGTGCCATTTACAAAATAATAATTTATAGATATAATCAGTGATCCAATTTAAAGATACAGGTAGAAGACTATAAATTAAAATATCCATAAAACTATATATCCTAGTAAATAGTAAAATTCTCTTCAAAATATCCCCTTCATCTCTTAAAAGAAAAAAACATAAAGTGAAGACATAAAGTTTCAGTGATATGACTAGTTTGCCTAAAATCAATCTTCTGTAGTAAATTATTTACTGGTATTATTTGAAGATACTATGAGTTCGGATTGCTAATAATGAAGACTAATTTGGAATTAGACTGTTCTGAATTCTGACTCCACCACTTAAAAGCTGTGAGACCTTCTCCAAGTTATGTCACCTCTCCCTGTCTCAGCTTCCTTGTACTGTACTGAAGATGAAAATAATAATACTCCTATCTCACAGAGTTTTGTGAAAAGTAAATGACATAAATACAAGGTAAGCTTGTACAACTATGCCTGGCACATGTAAAACTGAATCTCATCGAAGGGTCAGCATACTTTTGGAAAGGTTCAAACAGTAAACTTTTGAGGCGTTCAGGCCATCGGGTCTCTTACAACTACTCAACTTGACCGTGCAGTGTGAAACTAGCCACAGACAATACATAAACAAATGAGTATAGCGGGCTTCAGCAAAACTTTACAGAAACTGAAATTTGAATATCATAATAATTTTCACATGTCACGAAATATTATTCTTTTCTTGATTTTTTTTTCAACCATCCAAACACGTTAAAGCCATTCTTAGCTCAGGAACTGTCTGCACAAAAACAGGTAATGCCACTAGTTTGCCAAGTTTGGTCTAGCCTCAACTCTTCCAGTAGCTAGCTGGCTGTGTGAGCGCAGACAATAAGCCTTATACCTGACTGCCTAGGTAGAGATATAATACTTTCCACAAATCAATGAGACAACGAATATGCAAGCATTCTGAATGTCAGGCTGAACTATACAAAAAGCTCTGACGAGCCTAAATTTCTTCACCTGTAAAACGGGGAAGATTATCTCCTACCTCACAAAATTAGGAGACGTTAGTGAGGCAAGTAAATAATCCACCTAGTGCCGGGCACTCAGTAGATGCTCAATTAAAAAAAAAGGGCGTCGTTGCTGTTCACGGTCAGAATGCAGGTCCTAACAGTTCCTTGGGAGGATATAACAGGGAGAGGGCGAAAGCAGCGGAATTGGAGTCTACGTACGTTTTAGGATTGGAACCCTGGTTTCCTGCCTAACTAATGAATCTAAGTAGGGCTCTGTGAGCCTTATTCTTCCAGTCAGCAGATGATCCCTCAGGACCTTTCAGCTCCATCACTGGAACCTTCGAACTCTGTTCAACACCTCCAGACCAAACCAGGCCCCAGTGCAAAGACACTGCACAAATAATACCATGGCGCTCTGCTGTTACCGAAAAACCCCCTCACAAGCCGCGCTTGAATCAGCACTTAAAGTGTGACAGGCGGGCGAGGAGGAGGCGACACTCACCTGGCTCGGGAGAGAACCGGGAGGTGCAGACTCGCCTGAAGAAAGATCCAGCCCGGCTGCAACGAGTGACCGCCGGTTTACATTTTAAATCTCGCGGGAGGGTCGGGGAGCCAATCGCAGCTCCCGCCCTCTGACCCGGAAGCAGAACCGGCGGGCAGCAGGCCCTGGCAAAGACTATCTACCTTATAGCTGCTTCCAGGCGCTCTCAGGTGCGTATCGCGCGTGAGCCCAAGGGGCAGCCCCTCTGTGCTCCCGGCCGCCCCGCGCCTCTAGTTCCTCCTCTCCCCGGGCCGTTCCCCACCCCTCTTCCCTCCGATCTCGGGCTCCGGGAGGTGGTAGCGGGGTCTCGCGGGACTTGCCTGGTGTCGGGGCTCTGCCGGGACTTCTCTTGCTCCCTCCCTCTTCTGTCTTAGCAGTTTTAGAGGGGCAAGTCCAGCCCGCCTTATACAGTGAGACCCTGAGACTGTAATTAGACTGGGCACTACTTTAATGAGCAATTAGGGACCGAGTTTCCGGATCTGGAATCTTTTGCACTTCCCACACCGATATCTTACCTGTTGGTCACCCTTAACAATTTTCAGTCCCCTTAAGGTTACTAGTTTATAGATTCCCGAGGTGCAACTCATCTCATATGATTCTCAGTAAATACTCATCACGTATTTGATGTGTTTGTTATGGAGCCCAGATGTTTTCAGGACAACTCCTGCCGTCCAATTAAAAAAAACAAAACAACAACAACAGCAAAAAAAACCTGACCTCTTTAGAATCCATAAGTCTCATCTGGGAATGCTACTTCCAGAATGCCCACCAGCCCATGAAACGTTAGTTGAAGTTTTGTGCCTGGCTTTATGAATATTATTTTTGTATCCCATGTTGGCACTCCTTCCTCCAGATCGTGTATTTTGTATCTGCTTATATTATAGCACTTTTCACACTGAATCATAAATAACCCTGGATTGTGAGCTCCTTCAAGGCAGGACTCTGTTTTTCTTCTCTAGTACTGGTGTCCAACACTTAGGAAGATCTCAAATTCTGGCTCCTCTTATGAGCTTGGAAAGCTAGTTAACCATCTAAAGTCTCGATTTCTTCATCTGTAAAATGGGGATCAGAGTTAGCACCTCCCTCTTAGGCTTGTGCAAGTATTAGACGTGATAATGTCAGTAAAATACTTAACGTGGCACCTGCAAATAGTGCTCCATGAATGTTAACTATCATTAATTTTTTATGAATATATTTACTATTAATGTGATTCCATCTTTAAGTACTCACTGTATCTTTTAAACTAAACAGAATTTTGCGGTGACTTTTTCTGCAAGTATCATCACAAAGTATATGAATAAGTAATTTTTTTTTGATCTGCCTGTAGTCACATCCTTATTTTGATTAATTCTGTAAAGTAATCCTTTGGCGGTTTCTATCTAACTGTTTCTGTGCTGTAATCCACAGTTTCGTGACCTTGTCCAATAGAAGGCTATTTTTACAACTGCACGAGTTTTGCCATACAGGATGAAGCAAGATGCCACAAGAAATGCTGCCTACACTGTGGATTGCGAAGATTATGTGCATGTGGTAGAATTCAATCCCTTTGAGAGTGGGGATTCAGGAAACCTAATTGCATATGGTGGCAATAATTTCGTGGTCATTGGCACATGTACATTTCAGGTTAGTGTACAAAACTGCAGTGAATGACAGTGAAGATATTTCACTGATAAGAAAACTTATACAAACTTTGGTAAACTTTGGCTAAACTTTAAAAGTATATTGAGTTTGAATGTTTAAAAAAAAAGTGATGTGAAGAACTACTCAGAAAGACATTCCCAGTAATATATACCTGATATTTGCGCAAACATTAAATAAGTAGTGGAAAAGAATATAGCTTGAACAACACGGGTTTGAACTGCATGGTTCACTTATACATGGACATTTTTCAATAGTAAATATTAGGATACTATAGGATCTTAAGTTAGTTGAATCTGCAGATGCCAAGGAGCTGCCCACAGGGAGGGCCTAGTGCAAGTTATAACAGGATTTTCGACTGCGAGGAGGGTCATCGCCCTAATTCCTCTTGTTGTTCAGGGGCAAGCCTATGTATATAAGGCTTCTCTTGTTCCTCGTGATTAGAAATGTAATATTCTGGTAATTGAAGTTTATGATTAACAACATATGTACAGGGAAAAATATCAATTTGATGAGATCTGATTAATTACTAAATCCAGCTTTTCTATTGATACATTCCAGTTTAACATAGAAAACAAGCTAGTATTGAAAGCTTACAAAACGATCCTCCAGGAGATTTTATAGCTATGATGATATTCAGCTTTCCTATTAATATGCTGTCATACTTTTTATACATCTAGAGTATACAAAGTGTGAGATCCTACTCATTGAACAGTCAATTTAACATAGTCATTAAGACAATGAACTCTGGAGCCAAACTGGCTAGGTTTTTACTCCTTCCTGGCTTTACCTCTTAATAGCTCTATGGCCTTGAACAGGTACTTAACCTCGCTTCTATAAAAATGAGGAAAATAATACACTTGACCCTTGAACAATGCAGAGGTGAAGGGTGCCAATGGGTGCAGTCAAAATCCAGGTGTAACTATAGTACCCTGGTTCCTCATATGTGGATTCAACCAACAGCTGATCATATAATCCTATAGTATGTATGTATTGAAAAACATCTGCATATAAGTGGATCCGGACAGTTCAAACTCCTGTTGTTCAAGGGTCAATGCACTTAATAGGGTTTTGTGAGAATGTCATGAGTTAGCATGTACAGTTCCTGGAAGGCATCTGACAGATTTAATACATATGTATGTTTTAGCTGTCATTGATTTGGTCATTGGTGACACTCAGACACAGCCCCATATTTAATGGTGTGGTGCACACCATCTTTTCTCACAAGAAAGCTAGTTCTACATGTTAGAGAGACTTTGAACAATAAGAGGTCAACCCTCAGGAATCTCTGGTTAATCCTTTGTTTATTAGAATGTTATTCATGGAACACTATTTCCAAAATTGAGGTCAATCAATGAGGTAATTTGACAGTGACCAATTTTCAAAGATTTAAACTTTACACCAGTGATATTATAAACATTGTAAATATTATTTCCTCTTTTACTGAGAAGGCAGTTCGGTATCTTACAGTATTTTGACATCATAAATGCAGTTTAGCATTTTACAGTGCAATAAATGTATTAGGTTATACATAATTAGACTGTGTGTATATTTATCCTAAAGAGAAAGTA
Source organism: Physeter macrocephalus (assembly GCF_002837175.3). NCBI lineage: Eukaryota > Metazoa > Chordata > Mammalia > Artiodactyla > Physeteridae > Physeter > Physeter macrocephalus. The sequence goes on along the minus strand of NC_041219.1, from coordinate 35,176,254 downwards.
TGAATTAAAAGCTTCAGTTTGTTGGTGTCTGAGTAGAATACAAAAGCTCTTATATTATCCCATTTTGTCTCTTAGGGTTGGGGTAGGAGTTTCTAGCTTTTAGGCTAAATATGGTCCTCGGCCTAATTTCAGCTGGACTGTCAGGTTAGGATCATAAAAAGTCACATGATTAACAGAAGTAATGTAAAACAATCTTGAAAAAGACTGAAGGGAAACCATTTTTCTATTACAGGCTACTAACCTACAAAAGAAGAAAGCAGCCCCCTACAGATAAAATTGATACTTTGCTTCATTACTTTTAAAATTAATAGCAGTAAACATAGAATTGTGTTCAAAAGTGCTGAAAAAATATGCCTTAGCTCTAGTTTATGTTCAGCTAAAAAACGTTGAGGGAGAAAGTCAAAAAGGAAGAAGAAATAAGAAAAAAAGAAAAGGCAGAGGTGATGGGTGGCAGAGGGAAAATGACAAAATGAGAAAAAAATTAGTAAAACTATTTGTGTTGCTCTGTTATGGTTTGTGCTCATATGCATTTTCCTTGTTGATCCTCAGACCTGTGGAGCTGGCAATACGGGTCTTACCCCCAAATAACCTAAGGAAAGAATTTGATTTTTATTAATTTAGCAAGTAGTGAACACAAATTATGTTCTGTGCCACGTACTGGAGATACAGTTAAACAACTGTCCCTGTCCTCATGGAGTTTCCATTCTACTTCAAAGAAGTTCAGGGATTTATCTGACTAATAACTGAAAAAACAAGATCTAGATCTCATTTTTATACCCCTGCTCTTTTCCTTCTATGCTGCTGTTCAGATAGCTTGAAGCCGTAGTTCAAACAGTTCTGGTGGAGAATTGAGTTTCAGTTATTTGCCGTTGATGATTCAGATTGCTTCTTTTGAAGTTATTTTTTATCTAATTAAGAACTGTTTAAACACTGTTCCTATTCTCTCATGTTAGGACCTTCAAGTTCTGTAGCACTGAATTTGTTATCTTGAGAAAAAACTAAAGATGAATTGAAAGATTTCCACATTCCTGTCAGAAAGGCAATCCTCATTCTAAGCCTGTTAGGAAAACACTGCTGATGTAGTAAATGTGAATTTCAACAATCATTTTTCAGAATCTCGTGGTGTTCTTTTCAATATGTTGGAAATTTGAGCCAAATGATAGTACTGTTGATTGGTGTCATGTATTTGTCAAATACTCATTGAGTGCAGATCAGGTGCTGGGAACTGGTGATACATACTTTAAAAAAGCAAGGACCCTGTGCTCAAGGAGATGTTTAAATGTAAAGCAAAGCAATAAGATAACTGCTATCAAAGTAAGGGGCAGAGGAAGCATGAGAGTTTCTAAGTCTGTTCAAAAGGTCATCAGTAATAAATGGCAGCCTCTTCTGGGACTTGGATGAGAACACTTGACTTAGGCAAGCACGCTGAATTTATATAGAACATGAAGTCGAAAAGCATACCTAATGCTTTGGATAACAGGCTTCATTTAACATATTTTTATTGAACACCTGTTGTATGCCAGACTCTGCTCAGAATCCAAATATTGTTTAATAGATTGGATTAATGGGCCAGAGTTGACCAAGCTAAAATTTAATAAAGATGAATATAAAGTCTTAAAATGATAGACTGCTAGAGCTAGAACGGAGAGTTGTGACTTACAGTTTTTAGTCACCTGGATGTTCACCATGAATCAGTGCGATGATTAAACGGCCAGAGGAAGTTAATTCAGTGCTGTCCAACAGAAATATAATGTGAGCCACAAATATAAATTTAAATGTTGTAGTAACCACATTTTGAAATGTAAAAAGCAGAAGAAATTAATTTTATTAATATATTTTTTACCCAGCATATCTAAAATATTTTATGTGGAACAATATAAAAATTACTAATGAGATACTTCTATATTCTTTTTATACTACATCTTTGAAATCTGGTGTGGATTTTGCACTTTATAAAGTGTACATGTCTCAGCTTGAACTGACCACATTTCAAGTGCTTAATAGCCCCATGTGGCTGGCTGCCATACTGGACAGAATGACTCCATATCCTCCTCTGTAAATTGACAGTAATATTTAGTGTTTACTTCAGTTCTTAGCAGTGTATTATGATTCAAAGGAGATAATGTATGTGAAGACAAATTTCAGAGTGGTGTTAAAAAGGTTAAAACTGTCTTGTGAAAGAGGGATTAGACTCAGAAGGGTAACTTTTTTATGTTATTTGTCAGTTCTATTTGAGTGGAGTTGTTGCTTATAATACTTTAAGACTGATGCTGAAACTGCTTCTTTGAGTGTGTTCACCTAGGGGAGATCAGCTATGGCCAGATATTTGCCGTCACTGAATTAGACTACCTCATTGATGGTTCCAGAGAGCAGAATTTGGAGCAATGAATAGAATTTACATGGAAACAGATTTTGGTTTAATGTTAAAGAGAACTCTTTGAATAATTAGAACTACCCCCCAAATTGAATAAGCTCTCCCCCAAAATAGCTAGTTCCCTCTCACTTGAAAATGTTTGGAGAAGGGTTGTGCAAACTTTTTTTCAAATGGCCTACTAGAGATTTAAGCATTAGATGAAAGAAGTAGACTAGGTAAATTTTACAGTCTCATCCAACTAAAATTCTGTATCTGGCCTTAGATGGGTGTGGCGGGGTGGGGGCCTGCCAATTTCAAACCCTTAGAATAGCCCTTTCACCAGCCTGGTGTTGCCCCAACCTCAAATACGCTGGAGCCTTGTGTGAGGATTTGTATTATAGCAAGTTTTCCAAGGTATCTTAATTTCCTGCTTATACAATACTGCCTACACCCCAGACTAAACCCAAAATAGCATTAATCTCTGCCTATACCGCACACACACCCTGGCCTTTTAGTTGGCTCAATGGCAGACATTGCTGCCAGGAAAAAAAGGTTTCACTGGTAGTACATAAAACTCAGGCTGTACAGTCCCTGGGATTTCTTTATCCCCACGACCACCCGATAACTCCATATATACCTTCGATAACAAATTACAGGACCTAATTATCAATACTGTTGTTATAGTAGCAAAATAATGTGTGTTTTTATGGTAAAAACTTCATTTTTAGAAGATTGATTTGTCAAGTGTGGAAAAATAGATGTAACCCAAACTATGAAGTCAGATATGATTAGGCTCCTAACCTTACTTTTAAATTACTTAGTGATTGCTGCTTTGGGAGGTGTGGCTGTTAGCTATACAGTTATTATACAGACAAATTATGAAGTAATAAAATTTGACAGTTTTTCTTTCCTTGATAAATGCATTTCTGTTTCCTTTTTTCATTTATGGTAAAACTTTTTTCTGTTAAGCTCACCCGAAATTTAAAGTAATTTTCAAAGGGTATCTGAATCACATAGAGAAAGATATATGTAATATATTTGTGAGATGACTGCTAGGATTGCAAAGGCTGTCCTGGAAAAATCAACACATCCACTAGGATTCAATTAAAGTACACATTATAAAACTTTGGATTTAGATTCAAGATGAATGGAATTCTTAGAACAGTCCTTCACATAATTTCTATCTGTATAGACATATGTATTCAATTAAATATCAAGTTTCACCTGCTCTGGATTTTTTCCCTAATCCTATTTTATAATCTTAGAAACTTTTATGAAGAATAACTATAGTCAGCACAGAAGATTCCTTGGGCAAATTTGTCATGAAAAAGTGTGCTTTAGTCTCAAGACCCATTTAGGGTTTTGATTTAAATAACAAAAGAATGATTATTTTTAAAATTGCAATATTTTAAGCTTATAAAGCGTGTTTTAAAATATGTATTATCACATAAGGTATAAAGAATAATAATAATAGATCTCTGTATACCTACTACCTAGCTTAAGAAAGGGAACATTTACAATTCCTTTGAAGCCCCCTGGGTTTTCTTTCCTTACTGCCTTTTCTTCTCAGCCCCAACAGGTAACCATGTCTGAAATTTTGTTTTTCTTCAGAGTTACCATGTGTAGGTATTGCAAATCAGCATATTGTTTTGCATGTTTTAGACTTTATATCAGTGAAATTATTCTGTATGATGTTCTTCTACTGTTTGTTATTGACAGTATATTTGTTAGATTCCTCTATGTCAAAATTCATATATCTTCATTGTAGTATGGTGTTTTATAATATGAACATACCACAGTTAATCTTTTCCTCTATCACATAGTATTTTACTATTGTAAACATTGCCAATATGTATATTATTGTGTCTTCTGTTTGAGTTTTGTTACCCCCTCCTTTCATCCTTTTTCTCCCTGCTAGTTTGGAAGTTTTATGTTTTGTTTCTCTTCTTTTAATGGTTACCATAGGTATTTTAATATGCATCCTTAATTAGTGTTAAAATTAATATCTTTAACTTCTTCATGAACAAAGCAAGGACCTTTGACGCTTGAACTGTCACCCCTAAAGACTTATTGTTATATTTTAGTTCTCTATCATTTTTCTTTTCATTTTACCCCACAAATTCAGTATTGTTTATGTGACTAGTATTTGTTTAGATTTACCCACATGTTTGCCTTTGATTTTTTTACTCACTGTTCATTACATCTCAGGCCTGTCTTCTGGGGTCATTTCTCTTCACCTAAATCACATCCTTTACTACAAGAAAAAGTTTAAACTTTTTCTGTGAAGGGCCAGGTAGTAAATATTTTAAGCTTTGCCAGGCCATTTAAGGTGTCTGTTGCAAATTATTCTTTGTTTTTTACAACTCTTTAAAAATATAAAAATGATTCTCAGCTTGTGGGCCATACCAAACCAGACCATAGACCAGATTTGGCCCCTTAGCCATAGTTTGTCAGCCTCTGCTTTTGGAGATCCTTTAGTGAGACTTCACTGATGCCAACCCTTGGTTTTGGTTTTTATGAAAATATCTTTAAGACAGCTTCATTCTTGAGAAACACTTTTGTTGTGGCTACAATTCAACAGTTTTTCCTGTCATTTTGAAGATATTCCACTGTCTGCCTGCATTTGTTTCTCCTAAGAAGTCAATGGTTGTTCTAATTATTACTCTTTTATAGGAAACCTGTCTTTTCTTTCTGGCTGCTATTTCTAAGATACCTCTCTCACTCTCTTCCCTTCTCTCTCCCTCCCCCTCTCCCCCTCCCCCTCTCCCCCTCACATATATGCACACACCTATATATGCACACACATATGTATATATCATGAGAGTTTGTGTGTTCTGAAGTTTTACTATGTTGTGTCTAACTGCAGATTTTTTTTAAGCTGCCTAGGATTTATTGTTCTTTCTAAATACACACATTGGTACCTTTGATCAAGTATGATGAATCTTTTGCCATTATCTCTTCAGATATTGACTCTTCCCCCATTCCCTCTACTCATTGCTTCTACAACCCGAATTAGATATATGGTAGAACTTCTCACTGAATCCCTCTTAACATTTTTTTTGTCTTCTCTTAGCTGCATTCTGAATAATTTTTTCAAAGCTGTCTTCCAGCTCCTCTAAGCATTGATTTTTTTTTTTCTCATTATGGTATTTTTATCTAGACGTTTTTATTTAGCTCCTTTTAAAATCTGTCTGGTCATTTTGGGTAATCTCTTGTTGCTTACTCATATTTTTTGATTACCTCCTCTAGATCCTTAAAAATACATCTATTTTGTATCTAATTTTTTAAATATTTATTTATGGCTGTGTCAGGTCTTAGTTGCGGCACACGGGATCTTTCGTTGCAGCGCGGGGCCTCTTCGTTGCAGTGTGTGGGCTTCTCTCTACTTGTGCCGCGCGGGCTCAGTAGTTGCAGTGCACACGGGCTCTCTAATTGTGGCACTTGGGCTCCGGAGTGTGTGGGCTCAGTCGTTGTGGCGCACAGGCTTAGTTGGCTCGTGGCGTGTGGGGTGTTAGTTCCCCAGCCAGGGATTGAACCCGTGTCCCCTGCGTTGGAGGCAGATTCTTAAACCACTGGACTACCAGGGAAGTCCCTGTATCTAATTTTTTAATCGGATGTCTCCAGGTTGATTCTTCTGTTTGTGTTTGTGGTACTTTGTTTTCATATGTAGTAGTGCGTGCAGGTAAGATCGTATTTGATTAAACTATATCTGTCAGAACTTTATGAGACCTGTGTAGAGGAAGTTCACCCAAAGAGAATTTGCCTTTGCCAAGTGCTTGGGGCCACTATCAACATATGGACATTTTTAAATAAATTGTCATTTTCTGGAGCACGTAGTTAATGTGAATTCCAGCCCCAAACTCACGTTAGGGCCAGCCAATGGTTGAGATTTCTCACAAGTGGCTTTTTCTCTTTCTTGGCCTTCACCCACGGTACATATTTTGCCTGGCACTTTTGGTTTTGGGGGTTTTCTCCCCCTATTTCCCCTTTAAAGGTCCTGGATCTATGCAGAGGTCTCTGATCTGCATCCCTCTTTGTTCAGGCACTAAGTTTTGTCTTCCATCCCCTACAAACTGAAGTTGTTAGTTATTGGATGTGGGCAGATGTCCTTAAGATAGCTTTATGCCTTGGTGCTCAGTTGCTTCTCTGGATTTGGATTTTTGCATTATTTTTGTATCAGAAAGCTTTTCTGGTTATGGTCCATATTGCCAGACAGAAATGACTTGACTTTTTAAAATTCATTTTTTTCCTCATCTTGCCATGAGAATAAACTGAAATCATTTTAGTAGTACTAAGCCAAGGAGATAAGCTGACTTTATTAAACATCTTACCCAGAATCAAATATCCAGAAGACTAATCAGATCATTATTTGCATATTCACTATTCATAGAGTGTAATAGTATATAGTATAGATGAATAGTTTGTAACATCCCACACATGTATTGTGCCATGTATAATACTATGTGAAAATTATTGATACTCATTATAATGACTTTGAGGCATCATAAGGCACGAAGTATCTTGTACATAATATGTTCAGTATATATTTTTTATATTGTCACTTGATAATCCATGCATGGTAATTCATTTACCTAGAATATTCTGATTCTTAGAGCATTCCATTTTCATTGTGTTTGCTGTGAAATGTATTTACTATTAGGAATAAAATGTCTCCTAAGTAAGATAAAGTATAACAAGTATATTGTTTGCTCTTAGTTACCTTAAAGAGTTATTTTGTGAGGCTTAGACAGCTTCAGATATTTTTGTTGTTGTTCAGTAAACCAGTTACATCTTAATATCTGATCTGCTTTTGAACTTCTCAAAAGAATATTTATGGCCCCCTGATGAATTCTTCATTATAATGAAATACACAGTTTTATATTGTTTGTTCTCATAACTTATTAAAACATTTACTGTGTATGCTTAGGAAGAAGAAGCAGACATTGAAGGAATTCAGTATAAAACACTACGAACATTTCACCATGGAGTCAGGGTTGATGGCATAGCTTGGAGCCCAGAGACTAGACTTAATTCATTGCCTCCAGTAATCAAGTAAGTTTAACATTGTCAAGGACAGGCAAAAGATTAGAAAATTTCAGCTCTGGTTATAAGTACTGTACAACAGCATAGTCCCAGTTGTGGGGAGAAGAGCTACAGTTGACGCCTGAACAACGCAGCAGGAGGTGGTTATAACCTGAGTATAATTTATAAACAGCACTCCCTATCCAAGGTTCCTCCACATCTGAGGATTCAACCAACCACAGACTGTGTAGCAGTGTAGTATTTACTATCGGAAAATATCCACATATAAGTAGACCTGTGGAGTTCAAACTCATGTTGTTCAAGGGTCAATTTGTACTTTATTTCCCTACAACTTTTAATTTCACCTCCAAGAAAGCCTTGGACAAGAGAAGGCATTTCCCTGCTGGCTTTGATCTATTTCTTCCAATGGCTCTTAATCGTTGAAAAGGCATGGTAGCAGAGATCTACCGACATATCCAGGTCTATAGATTAGGAGCCTTCTATAATTTAAACTTTATTTAAATTAAATAAACTTAGGGGACTTCCATGGCAGTCCAGTGGTTAAGACTCCGTGTTTCCACTGCAGGGGGCACGGGTTTGAACCCCGGTCAGAGAACTAAGATCCCGTATGCCACGCGGCTCGGCCAAAAAAATAAATAAAATTAATTAATTAATTAAACTAAATTTATTCATTGAGAAAAAATGGTTAACTTTAATGCAGTCAGAACTTGAGAAATTTAGATCCATATGATACTCATTTATCTGAAGACAATTGGAAATAAACTTTGTTTTCCAATATATAAATGTAACTTCTGTTTCTTCCTCAGCCATAATCTGACATGCTGAGAATCTAAAAATTTTAGGATTGAAGGCAACTAGTTAAAAACTAGTTGTTTATTGATTAGATTTTATTTATTTATTTTTTTTTTTTGCGGTACGCGGGCCTCTCACGGCTGTGACCTCTCCCGTTGCGGAGCACAGGCTCCGGACGCGCAGGCTCAGCGGCCACGGCTCACGGGCCCAGCTGCTCCGCGGCATGTGGGATCTTCCCGGACCGGGGCACGAACCCGTGTCCCCTGCATCGGCAGGCGGACTCTCAACCACTGCGCCACCAGGGAAGCCCTGTTTTTTAATGTAACATACATTGATGTACTTATAAACAGTACCTTAAATGTTACGGTCATTGTGAATAATACTCCAGCTTTTAGTAGATAGAAGTATATCAGCTTTTATAGGTATAAAAAGATTATCATCTTCTGTCTAATTTATTGAGTTTAATATATCTTAAAGTAAGAAGGCTTATGGATAACTGAAGAAGTCAAAGACTAAGATGTATAACTTTTTAATATCTAAAATTATTAACTATTTATAATATCTAACATTGACTTAGCTAAATAAAGATGCCCATCCTTTTCTGCCTTTAAGAAAAAGTTAAACATTAAATTCATGTGGTGATTTATAATAAAATTCTAAACGTTTCTTATTGACGAGACAAACAATATACTAATTTTTGTATGTTTTCCAAAGACATTTAAGTGCCTCCTACTTTGAGTAATAGTTGTAATGACACTTTTTACAACAGAGCCACAGCATCCCCTTTCTGCCCAAACAAAAACATGATTTTGAGTTATGAAAACAGCTTTGGTGGTTGGAGGTGGGGAGAACTTTCACCTTGGCTAAAAATGGGTTTGTTTTCATTTTCTTACTTCCAGATTTTGCACTTCTGCTGCTGATATGAAAATTAGATTATTTACTTCAGACCTTCAAGATAAAAATGAATACAAGGTATGTTGACAAGTATAATTTATAAATCTTTATTTTAAAACATATTTATTATTTTTGCTTTTTTAATTGGATTTATCCCAATTTAAAATGACTTTATGCTTACCTTTAAAATATGTAGTTTAGAATCTCATTTACTCTATTTTAGGCTGTAGTAAGTAACAAGGATCATAGTAAGGACTGCAGATTATAAATGTGATATCACTTATTAAATTAAAATATTAGGTAGACACAGCAAATGAGGGAGAATTAGAAATTCAGTATAATAGACATGAACACACATAGAGTAAGAGTTGAACTTCAAGGGAACACACACAGTACAGCATAGTGAGAGGCAGGACTACAAAGTGGCTAAAAGCACAGACACAGGAGCCAGACCACCTGGCTTTGAAGCCCAGCTCTACCACTTTACTAATAGTGTGACTTTGGTCAAATTCCCAATCTCTCTGTGCTCATTTCCTTACCTGTAAAATGGGGATGATCATAGCTTCTGCCTCATAAGTCAGACAAAGACAAATACTATGTGATCTCACTTATAGGAGGAGTTTTTTTAAAAGCTGAACTCATAGAAACTGAATAGAATGGTGGTTGTCAGGACCTGGGGAGTGTGGGAAATGGGGAGATGATGACTGAAGGGTACAGACTTCCAGTTATAAATGGAATAAGTTCTGGGGATCTACTGTACATCATGACGAGTATAGTTAACAATACTGTATTATATACTTGAAAGTTGCTAAAAGAGTAGATCTTAAATGTTCTCACCACAGAACAAAAATGGTAATTTTATGAGGTGATAGAGGTATCAACTAACCCCATTGTGGGAGTCATTTCACTAATCCTATTATGGTAATCGTTTCACAATATATATGTATATCAAATCATCATGTTGTATACCTTAGACTTATACAGTGTTATATGTCTCAATAAAGTGGGGGGGAATTCATTAAATAAATACCTCAGTTTGGATTGAAACTGAATCATGTTTTTTATAAGAACAGTATTGCCTTCTTGACTTTCTAGTAAATCAAAACTATGAATAATGTTATAAAACAACGATAAACTATAAACCTTTCCAATCATTTAGAAAACAGTAAGAGTTATGCTCTAAACTATACACGATGGGCTATATACAATTTTACCATAATACAGTACACTGTATGTATTAATTTAAAGCTGTATCAGTGATTGTCTGTACAAATGGCACATAAAACTTTGACTCATCAAAAGTCAATAGTTACTAACAATTATTGTTAGTTGTAATAGACATTAAATATTTAATGTTAATTTGATTTGGCTTGTAGACTGTGACATAAGCTCTGAAGAATGATTTGGAGGACCTGGGTTTGTTAAACTTACACAGGATGTTTGAATCAAATCCTTTTTTTTCCTAATTACATATTTCCAAATAGTAAACAGTACCAAATAGAACCACTTTATTAATCTTACAACTGAGATCAAATTCAAGTGTTTGGAAGGAAAATAGGAAGCAAGAACAATATCCATTAAAATATTTAAATATCTGATATCTGACAGACCTGTTTAGGATTTCAGTTGTAAAGATTTAGACTGATTGGACCTGCCTGCTTGCATAGTCCTCTGCCTTGTAACTTCCCATTTATTTCTTCTGTGGCCAGAAGAGAATTGCTGGGTTGTTATGATAATGGGCTTATAATACTAGCTGTCTCCAGTGCTGGCAGTCACATTGAGCAAGTGAATAAAGACAGTAGAAGGTGAAGTCCATGCTATGTATTTATTAGGGAGCAGCCAGTGTACAGAGCAGCAGGTATAAGGTAAAAAATCGAAGGAGACTCTATTTCAGAGCCCCTAGAAAGTTCTTCTAACTTTAACTTTTATTTAACCTTTATGTAATAAGTGAGAAATGAGATGATATGAGGACAGGTACAGTTTTTAAAAAAAAAGTCTCTGTTTTTGTAAGAAATGCATACTAGAAAAGAAAGATCAAGCTAATAACAGTGTGTTGAATGATCAGCTTTCCAAGATAAACCTTCTAGAAAGGTGGGTGTATAAATCATGTTTTAAAAATAGCAGATTGCTTAAGAAATATTTATAGAAAAGAGAAGCATGCAGTGAAAGCAATGAAGTAAAAATATTAGGTAGGAATATTGTAGGTTATTTTCCTGTGTTCTTACTAACTTTTCCCCTTATGTCAGGTTTTAGAGGGCCATTCAGATTTCATTAATGGTTTGGTATTTGATCCCAAAGAAGGCCAAGAAATTGCAAGTGTGAGTGATGATCATACCTGCAGGTATGTTGCTTATATAAGTTACAGCCAAATTTTTGAATTTTCATTTTATTTTAATGAGAATTACATTTTAAAAATTAGGGAAAATGTAAACTTCTATATATATATTCCACAAAATGTTATAAAAGAAGCCTACTTTATTTAAAATGTAAGTATGACACCAACATGAGTTTCAAAACCAGTGAGTTGAGTTCTCATCCCATTTAATGGAAACTTCCCTTGCTGATTCATGGGTGCCCCTCTGCCTCTTATTTTAGATTTGCACATTTTTGAAATCTAAATATATATTAGGTCAAACAGTGGACACAATCAATAGGATAATAAAAGGCATTTGCCATATTGTGAAGTTATTTCATAGATCCTATCTGTTAAGTTAGTGTTTAATAATGAACTGAGAATCTCATTTGCTAGAGCAAGACTCACGGGAAATTTAGTGTTTTGACAAATTCGAAAGTCTCTGTATAAAGTTTTTCTGTAGATACAATACATTACAATATCACATTCTTCCACCTCACCCCCTAGTTTGGAGCAGATCAGGTGGCTATAACGTTTTAATAGTGCCTAAAGCTGGAGAATATCACAGGTAAAGAACGAGACGAAGAGCAAGAGTAGGAGGTGGAAATAAGCTGAAGAGTCAGGAATGAAGCAGTCATTAGAGGAGTACCAATTGCTTCATTTGCTTTGACAGTACTGTGAGCAAAAAGAACCACCCAAAAAAAAAAAAACCAAAAAAAAAAAACGCTGCTCTGCTATTTTGCATAGCTTTAATGTTTGATAAAGGTATGACAAAATCGTTAGTAAATACTTGTATACATATAAAACTACTAAATATGTGTCCTTTCACGTTGGAAGTAAAGCCACTAGCTTCTTTTTAAATTTTAATCTTCTCAATAGCTCATCTTTTTAAAGTTATAGAGTCATAGGCCATTATTTTTAATAAAATTTTCATGTCAAGGACATGAAAGATTTACATGACATTAAGGTTGTAGGGTCCCAAGTGTTAAAAAAAAACTAAGTTTGGGGCTTCCCTGGTGGCGCAGTGGTTGAGAGTCCGCCTGCCGATGCAGGGGACACGGGTTCG
>NC_041219.1:35141696-35163699 GCF_002837175.3 Physeter macrocephalus | reverse complement strand
GGGTTCGTGTCCCGGTCCGGGAAGATCCCACATGCCGCGGAGCGGCTGGGCCCGTGAGCCATGGCCGCTGAGCCTGCGCGTCCGGAGCCTGTGCTCCTCAACGGGAGAGGCCACAACAGTGAGAGGCCCGCGTACCGCAAAAAAAACAAAAAAAAACAAAAAACAAAACTAAGTTTGTATAGCAATGGAAAAGTAAGTGGGGCCATTTTTAATGTAAAACTTAAATTAGATCACTAGAAAGAAATAATGACGTTTTAAGTCTCTAACACACGGAGCATCCTAATCACAAGCATTTGGAATAATGAAACCTGAGAAGGGGAAAACGAGTGTCTTTGCAAGCCAAGGAATAGCCTCTGAATAGTGAACAACAGCCAGAGAGACCTGGGATTACATTCAGAGATCTGTGATTTTTTTCTTGTAGGAGACTTTGGGATTTTCATAGAACAGTAAAATTGTCCTAAAATATAGGTGACTGACAGAGGGTGGCCAGCTTTTTGTCAAGTGAGAAGAATTTTTTAAAGTTCTGCTGCCTTCTATTATTACCATCATTTTATTTTAAAGAGAACATTATTACTCTAAAAAGGAGAAAGAACTTAACTTCAAAGTAAGTCGTTTAATTTAAATAAATTTAACTTTTTGAAATTTACTGTGTTGCTCCTAATTGTCTTACTTTGCTAGGCTGTGGTTGATGGTGTTATTGTTCAGTGAATACCTACTCTCCCTTCCCTGCTCCTGTGGAAGGAGGTTTTCCCACTTTGTTGGGCTTAGCCATGTGACTTGTTTAAGCCAGTGTAATGTTAGCAGGTGTGACTCAAGCAGACACTTTAAATGTTTTACATGGTTTGTCCTGACCAACTGTCCTCTGTCTTCTCCTATAATATAAGCATGTCCTAGATAGCTACTGGCCCCAGAATGCAGAGCACATTAAGCACATATGGAACCATCTGGCATGAAATAGAACTTCCCACAGACCCATGAGCAAGAAATGTATGCTTATTTTTCTAAGTCTCTGAGATTTTGGAGGTTGGTAACATCATTGTAGCAATAGCTGGAGAGCTAAATTTAGAATTTATCAGCTTAATTTGCCAACCAGAAGGGCATTTCTGATTGGCTTTTAAAGTCAAATTTCTTGGGCTGAAAGCCAAACAATATAGATAAGATTTTTAACAGAAACAGAAGATATAAGTAAATCAAGTTTAAGGAAGAGTAGTAACATACACTCTCAAAGTAACAAAGGAAAGAAGGAATTCTGAGGGGACAAACTACAACAGAAAAATGCTTCAGTACAACTGTCTTCATTAACTCAAAGTACAGAATTGCCTAGTTACGAATAAAGACACCAGCCAAATGGCAGCTGTGCAATTTGGGCAGATGAAATAGCCATTTACATCCTAGGAATCATTCCTGTCACTGTACTAATAGAGTAATGCCTACCATAGTCTGGGTCTCTATGTTGTTGGTAAAGATACCTTAGTGATATCCTTGTCCAATCATACTCAAAGCCTATGCCATCTTGGGAGTAGTATTATATGCTGGTGATGCCATGCTTTAAAATGACATGCTAAATAGAATAACTAGACTGAAGTTCAGTAAAGAAGTAGAGGATTTTAACGACATTTTAAACCAACTAGACATATACAAAACACTCCACACACTCCCAACATCAGCAGAATACACATTCTTCTCAAGTGTACCTGGAACACTCTTTAGAATAAACCATATGTTAGTCCTCAAAATAAATCTACATAATTTTTTTAAAGATTGAAATCATACAAAATATCTTCTTTGATCACAGTGGAATGAACAAGAAATCATTAACAGAAGGAAAATAGAACATCTACAGATACATGGAAATTAAATAACGCACTGTCATTAATTAGCCAGTGGGTCAAGAAGGAAATCACAAGGGAAATTAGAAAATACCTTGAGATGAGTAAAAATGAAAACACAACATACAGAATTTATGGGATGCAGTAAAAGCAGTGCTCAGAGGGAAATTTATAGCTGTGAGCACCTACATTAAAAAGAAGAAAGAACTCAAATCAGTAACCTAAATTGACACCTTAAGAAGCTAAAAAAAAAAAGAATAAAGACACCTAAAGCTAGCAGAAGTAAGGAAATAATAAAGATTAGAGCAGAGATGAACAACATAGGGAATGGAAAACAGTAGAATCAATGACACCAAAAGATGTTTCTTTGAAAAGATATAACAAAATTAACATATATAGCTAAAACATATTATAGCTAAAATTAATTAGCTAGACAGACAAAGAGAGAACACTACAAATGGTAAAATCAGAAAAAGTGGGGACATTACTACCAACCTTAGAGAAATGAAAAGGATTATAAGAGAATACTATGAATAGTTGTACACCAACAAATTAAATAACCTAGGTGACATGAACAAATTCCTGGAAACACAAAACTGCCAAAACTCAAGGAAAAAATAGAAAATCTGAATAAACTTATAACAAATAAAGAAATTGAATCAGTAATCAAAAATTTCACAACAGAGAAAGGCCAGGGCAGGATTCTTCACTGGTAAATTCTACCAAACATTTAAAGAAGAATTAACCACCAGTCTCTCAAATGCTTCCAGAAAGTAGAATAGGAAGAAACACTTTCTAACTCATTCTGTAAGGCCAGCATTATCCTGATACCAAAACCAGACAAAGACATCCCCAAAAAAGAAAACTGCACACCAATATTCCTTGTAAATATAGATGCAGAATCCTCAACAACATCCAGCTAAAACTAGAAAACTCTGAGAAGAAAAACAGCAAATCTTTATGACCTTGGATTTGGCAATGGTTTCTTAAATATGACACCAAAAACACATTTATTAAAAATAAATACATAAATTGGACTTCATCAAAATTTAAAACTCTTGGACACCAGAGGACCCTATCAAGAGAGTGAAAAGACATCCCACTGAATGGGAGAAAATATTTGCAAATTATGTATCTGATAAGGGTCTTATACAAGATATATAAGGAACTCTTATAATTCAACAATAAAGAGACAAACAACCCAATCAAAAAATGGGCAAAGGACATGAGTAGACAGTTCTCTAGAGAAGATATACAAGTAGCTGACAAGCACATGAAAAGATGCTGAATGTCATTAGGGAAATGCAAATCAAAAACAAAATGAAATACCAGTGACACTAAAATAACTATAAACAAAAAGTCAGAAAAAACACAAGTGTTGAAGAATGTGAAGAAACTGAAACCCTCACTGTTTTCTGGCAGGACTGTAAAATGGTGCAGCCGGCATGGAATAGAGTTTGGCAGTTCCTCAGAAAGTTGAACATGTGACCCAGCATTTCCAATCCTAGGTATATACCCAAAAGAATTAATAACAGGTGTTCATTCAAACAAAAACTTGTAAAGGAATGTTCCTAGCAGCACTATTTACAGTAGCCAAAGGGTGGAAGCAACCCAGATATCCATCAGTAAATGAATGGACAAACAAAATGTGGTGTATGCATACACTGAAATAGTATTCAGCTATAAAAAAAGAATGAAGTATAGATACATGCTACTCCCTGGGTGAAACTTGAAAACACTATGCTAAGTAAAAGAAGCCAGACGTTAAATATTCTATGAATCCATTATATAAAATCTCCAGAAGAAGCAAATCCATAGAAACAAAACAGATTGGTAGTTGCCAGGAAGTTGGAGGACAAGAACTTAGGAGTGACTGCTTAATGGGTACAGTGTTTCATTTTGGAATAATGAAAATGTTCTAGAACTAAATAGTGGTGGTGGTTGCAGAACATTGTGAATGTGCCAAGTGTCCCTGTATACTTTAAAATGATTAACATGGGGAATTAAATAGTGAATAAAATTTTTTAAATACTAAGCTTTATTATGTCATCCTACAATATGGAGCAGTGCTACAATATGGATTCTTAAACATTTTGTACTATAAAGAGCAGAAGAAATGTTTCTCTGACTCTGCCAACTCAAAAAAAATTATTTTAAATACATTGTTGATCTGTGCATATTTTCTGATGTTTGACTCTGGCATTTTCAAGGAGACACAGTATTATAATCAGCTAAGAGATTTGTGGCCCTAGGGACAGCATTTCAAAACAGTCTGTCCCCTGAGCAGGTTCGTCAAGCTTATGTATTTTGTTGAAAATTTCCAAATTCTGAATCAGAATGAAGATAGTCTCACTTGTACTAGTGTGTCAGTCTATCTATTGAAAAGTTATCACTTGTATGTCTCTTGATACAGGGAATGAATGTATTGAGAATAAATTAATATAGAGACTAGTTCATTCAGTCAGCAAATATCAAGTGTCTGCTATGTGCCAGGTACTGTGCTGGGTACTTGGTAATCACTGATACGTTTTTAAACCTGTGAATAATCATTTCAGAACCATTTTAATCTTCTCTAAGACTGACAAAAGTATTTTACTTTCTATAAATGAATTACAGTATTAATAAGTAAATATTACTAAATAGTTTATGGAGTGCTTTACTGCATACTAACCAACACTAAGTGCCTTACCTATGTAAGTTTATTTAATTTTTACAGCAACTCCAAGATAGGTACAATTTTTACCCTCATTTTGCAAGATGGGAAGGCAGGGCATAGAGAGGCTAATAATTTGTGAAAAGGGACATAGCTATTAAGGAGAGGAGCTCAGATATCAAGCAGTGTGGCTCTAGTACCTGCACTCTTAATTCGCTCACTCTTCTGCCTGAGTGGCAATTTTTTTTTTTTTTTTTTGGCTGTGTTGTCTTCCTTGCTGCGCAGGGGCTTTCTCTAGTTGCAGCGAGCGGGGGCTACTCTTTGTTGTGGTGTGTGGGCTTCTCATTGTGGTGGCTTCTCTTGTGGTGGAACAGAGGCTCTAGGCGCACAGGCTTCAGTGGTTGCAGAGCACGCTGGCTCAGTAGTTGTGGCTCGCGGGCTCTAGAGCACTGGCTCAGTATTTGTGGCTCGCGGGCCCTAGAGCACAGGCTCAGTAGTTGTGGCGCACGGGCTTAGTTGCTCCACAGCATGTGGGATCTTCCCAGATCAGGGCTCAAACCCGTGTCCCCTGCATTGGCAGGCAGATTCTTAACCACTACACCACCAGGGAAGCCCCTGAGTGGCAATTTTCAAATTCACCCTGAGAAGATGCTATTTGTATCTAATAATATTTTAGATGTTTATTACTTCTCTGCATTCTCTAATATGACTTCATTTTTATCTAAGAGTCCATCTAGTTTTAGTATTCTATAATCCCTGCAAGTTTATAAGAAAATTGAGTTCTCATTTAACTCGGTGGTTCTTCATCAGTCCCAATACCCCCTTTTTAAACAAACATTTTCTAATGTCTACTATATAATCTTAAATGAAACTCATGGAAAATATAACCTTTCAAAATATATAATTGTAAAAAATTTTATTTTAATTGTACTACATTTCTGTTAAATACTAATAATAATATTTTAAATAAAATAGTATTTTAACTATACTACACATTTCCATAAAAAACAGATTGTTGTAGAATAACAGCACAGTGTATATGCTCAGATACGACTGCATAAGAAGAAATAGTGAAGTGTAGTCTTTGTCACTCTTTACAAGGAATAAATTTGAGTATCAGAAAAATAAGATAACAGGAAAATGTAAGGCAGAGAGGCAAAGCTTCCAAGTTACACAGTTCCAGGGATATGGCTTGCAGAGTACAATGTAAATAGTGCCATCTGGAGTTTTGCAGTGTCATAGCCTTGGGCAAAACTAGTTATTAGAATAAAAACTCAAGTCAGTAGTAATTTTTAAAATTTTACAATGGGAAGTGAAAGAGTATGGAAATAATGCTAATCAAAATAGAAATAACATGACAAGACAAATTATAGGATATCACGGTGAAAAAATAAGGAAGGATAACATTCTTGCAAATTAGCCAGTTTTTATATGGGTAGTATCAAAATAATTCACTGTTATGTCAGGAGATGGAGTACTAACAAAATTGCAAAAAATATGTCTCCTATCTTGAAATGGCCCCACCTTTTGAGGTATTTCTAAATTTTACTGTGAATTCAAAAGTCATGTAGAATGTCTAGCATCCCTGGTTACCTTTCACTAAATGCTTGTAGCACCCCAATCATTAGGACAACCAAAAATGTCCCCAGGGTGTTAGAATCCCCCACTGTTGAGAATCGTTGATTTAGATAATAATAAGTGACCAGGCCCTATTCTAAGTGTTTTATATGAATTAATTCATTTAATCCTCAAAAACCTTATTTGGTAGATTCTCTTATTCAAGAAGTTTTAGTCTTTTTATATTATTGAAAAAGCAGGTGTTCATATTACCTGTATGTTCTGATCAAAATCAAACATTATGTCGGGTTTAATAAAATTGATAGAATTTATACTTAGTGTCATGTCTACAGATGTATTATCTTCTGTTTGTGAAGAATTTATAATTTTTTGAAAGATACCTTTGCTAAAACATTCTAGTTCCTGAAATGAAGATGTCACGTTCCTTCATATGTCATTAGCCCAGTTTTCATATGAGGAGCAAGAGTAAGGAGAGATGGAGTTTTGTAGAGGATGAGGAAAATTATCCTAGAGTAGACTGCTCTGGCCTTTTCACTAATAAGGTATTTTGCAAGGCCAGCCATGCTTTACTACCTTAGAGTCATCTCAGCACAAGAAGAGAGCCCTTGTGTTAGGTATTCAGTGAGTAAGTGGGTGAAGGAATGAATACAATTCTGTATCTGTCACCACATCTTTATTAAAAAGATGCCATTACCAAAGCATCTGACAGGAGATGTGTTTAAGAAAAGAAATTCCCAAGTAAATCATAGGATTGCTAGGCATTCGGCCTCATGTGCTACACCATTTCTTTCTTCTTTTTTATTTATTTATTTATTTTTGGCTGTGTTGGGTCTTTGTTGCTGTGCACGGGCTTTCTCTACTTGCGGCGAGGGGGGGCTACTCTTCATTGCGGTGCATGGGCTTCTCATTGCGGTGGCTTCTCTTACTGCACAGCACGGGCTCTAGGCACGTGAGCTTCAGTAGTTGTGGCACACGGGCTCAGTAGTTGTGGCGCACGGGCTTAGTTGCCCTGTGGCGTGTGGGATCTTCCCCAACCAGGATTTGAACCCGTGTCCCCTGCATTGGCAGGCAGATTCTTAACCACTGCGCCACCAGGGAAGTCCCTATGGTCCCTCATCAAGTCCACCATATACAGGTATGCCATATATACACATATATATGCACAGGAAAATACAAATACTAGTACTTCAAATTATGACCCAGTATCATCCAAAGAAGGTTAAAATTATTACAATATTTGAGAGGTAAATAAGTGCATATTTAGAAAAATTTATTATCCCCTTCTTCCAAAAGAAGGTAAAAATGGTGTTTAAGTATTTAATGGGTTAAGCTTATTATTTTAAAAACTCACTGATACAGAACATCTCATTCCCAGTCAGTGCCAAATAACAGATGTTCTTGTATATTAAAAACAGTACCGTTCTGTAAGAACAAGTCAGACCAACAAGTATTTATTAAAGACGTTTAGTATAGCCAACATTTAGTACTTTGGGGGATACAGAAGAAATAGAAGACCCAGTACTCACTGTTACTACAAAGGATGTCAGAACTAAATCCATTTCCTCCTCCTCCTCCCCAATAATCTTTTAAAATATTAGATAAAATTTATGGTGAAGGAAAATTGGCTTTGAGAAACCAAGGAATTCTTAGTTTAAGACTAAAATAATAGAGGCATGTAATGTGCCATTCACATTGTCTGTGAAACTTGGGATATTAGTAGTTGCCATGTTCTAGCTGTCATCATTTTTAACAAGAACGGGAGAAAGGGTGGGAAATAAAAAATGTCCTTTTTTTTTTATAACCAAATTACTGGATAAGGGAATACTAAATTACATATGATATTCACTAAGTCAGTAGTGTCATTTTTTGAAAATTATTACAAGAGAAAAAGAATGTTTATCAGATATCTTATATATATCCCATGGTAGCTGAGTTGTTTCCATATCACTTCTACTCATGTATATTTGAGTCTTCAAGATCCATAGTTAAGGCAGACTGTTCCCCCCCAACCCCACCCCAGTTGAGATCACAAAGTAAGTGATCTTTTTAAAAATAGTCCCTGGTGGCACAATGATTAAGAATCCACCTGCCAATGCGGGAGACACAGGTTCGATCCCTGGTCCAGGAAGATCCCACAAGCTGCGGATTAACTAAGCCCGTGTGCCACAACTACTGAACCCGCGTGCCTAGAGCCCATGCTCCGCAACAAGAGAAGCCACTTCATTTTTTGAAAATTATTACAAGAGAAAAAGAATGTTTATCAGATATCTTATATATATCCCATGGTAGCTGAGTTGTTTCCATATCACTTCTACTCATGTATATTTGAGTCTTCAAGATCCATAGTTAAGGCAGACTGTTCCCCCCCAACCCCACCCCAGTTGAGATCACAAAGTAAGTGATCTTTTTAAAAATAGTCCCTGGTGGCACAATGATTAAGAATCCACCTGCCAATGCGGGAGACACAGGTTCGATCCCTGGTCCAGGAAGATCCCACAAGCTGCGGATTAACTAAGCCCGTGTGCCACAACTACTGAACCCGCGTGCCTAGAGCCCATGCTCCGCAACAAGAGAAGCCACTGCAATGAGAAGCCCACGCACCGCAACGAAGAGTAGCCCCCACTTGCCACGACTAGAGGAAGGCTGCGCACAGCAACGAGGACCCAATGCAGCCAAAAAATAAATTAAAAAAATTTTTTTAATAAATAAAAATAGTCCTTGTGTGGGAAACAGAGAAAGAAAGGGACTGAGAGCCTTCTGAAGGTAAGCCAATGAAGCATTCCTTGGGAGATCAATCTCCGTTTAGGAGCAGTTAAACTATGCCTGAATAATTACAGGTACAAAGTGAAATCAGAAGAATGTGTATTATTCATTATAATGTTATGGTTAAATAATTCCAGAAATAAAATTTTCTGCTTGTCTTCTAAAATTCCCTCTAGTTTTTTATAGCATTTGAATCAAGATCAATCATTGCATAGTTCTAATAATAGCTTTAAGAGTGAAATAAAAGAGACAATATGTGTTGAGTTTACCTCTAGTGAATGAAACATAAGGATTCAATGTCTTTATAAGAAGCATCCAAAAATTCTAGTAAAACCTTTTGATCGCATTTGCAGATCTTCTTTAATTCAAGGCAGTGAAATAGTGTGTTAATGAAAGATTATAATAGAGTAAAAGTTATAAAATGATGAAAGAATTTTCTGAAATTTTATATGATCGTGAACTGGTAATACCACTCTCTAGTATTTAACTCTCTGTTCTCTCATGTGCTCTCGTAGATGAAATATAAAACCAGTACTTCAAAGTGTATTACCGTATCAGTGCTCACAGTAACTTAAGCTTGCTTTATGTAGCCATTGTGTGGTTGTAATAAGTGAATTGTATAAATGAGAATCATATCCATGAACATTTTTCAGGTTTATTTTGAAAGTCCATTTATGTAACTGTTAAAGAGTACCTTCCCTCCTTTATAGCATATAGTCAAATTTCAGTTGCCAAGTATATCAAAATTTTTCTTGGAAATAATGAAAGGCTAATATTTCCTGGGTAGTATTACTGGTGTTTGTGTTAAGGTTTATGCTAGTTAAAGGAAAAGTCCTTTTATTCTGAATTCCTTGAAGATGAAATAACTAAATATGATCTGTTTTGAAAACTAACTACCATATGGTATTTCTTTGCAGTTGAGAGTTTAATTTTGAGGTTTATTTTTTTAATCTTTATTGGAGTATAATTGCTTTACAATGGTGTGTTAGTTTCTGCTGTATAACAAAGTGAATCAGCTATACATAAACATATATCCCCATATCTCCTCCCTCTTGTGTCTCCCTCCCACCCTCCCTATCCCACCCCTCTACGTGGACACAAAGCACTGAACTGATCTCCCTGTGCTATGTGGCTGCTTCCCACTAGCTATCTATTTTACATTTGGTAGTGTATATATGTCCATGCCACTCTCTGACTTTGTGCCCCCTTAGCCTTCTCCCTCCCTGTGTTTGAGGTTTATTTTTAAATATGACAAAATATCTCACAATTCCTATCCTTCAAAAATCTGTTTGTCTCCATAAGTTGAATAAGATGTCAGTTCTCTGGGGTGGCCTCAGGTAGTGTCTCACCTCTGTGATGATAAATTGGTAGTTTCTGCTGCATTTGTTTATAGTTTTAAGAAAAAATGAAGGAACAACATGTAAGCTTGTAAGATTTTTTTTTAACCCCTCCAAGCCTTCATGAAGATGTACAATAGTAGATTGTTTTTTGAACGGTACAGTTGGTTTATTAGTGTTATATTTGAAACAGGCCACTTCCTGTCCCCTTCAAAACACACACAGTCTTTGATTATTGACTCTATTTTTGACTCATAATTTTTAATTATTGAAGGATAAAATAGTAAGCATAAGCAATTGTCTTTCATTTTCACCCTTATAATTCTTCTTACTCTCATCGGTAAAATTTCTAATCACTTCATTTATTATTAATACTACTTGCTTAGTAGTATGAAGTATTTTTTTAAAAAGCAGAATTAGTCTAATCTTATTTCATCCTCCCAGACCGGGGCGCGGACCCGGTTCCCCTGCATCGGCAGGCGGACGCGCAACCACTGCGCCACCAGGGAAGCCCCTAATCTTATTTCTGAATATATTTGAAATACATATACTGAAAGTACCCTTTGCAAAATTATTATGTTATGCTGTCAGGCCATTTTGTCACCTCCACTGTTAAAACTTTTGCCTAGCTATCAAAGTTTTCTATAGTCTAAGCCACAAGCTGACAGTTTATTTACCACTGTAACCTACCATATCCCTATCAAGATTTGTCTGCCTAATCCCTCAATTTGTGCATTCAATCATATGGTTCCCTACCTCTGAACTCCTTTTGCACTTAAAACCAAATATTTGGGCTTCCCTGGTGGCACAGTGGTTGAGAGTCCGCCTTCCGATGCAGGGCACAGGGGTTCGTGCCCCGGTCCGGGAAGATCCCACATACCGCGGAGCGGCTGGGCCCGTGAGCCATGGCCGCTGAGCCTGCACGTCCGGAGCCTGTGCTCCGCCGGCTGGGCCCGTGAGCCATGGCCGCTGAGCCTGCACGTCCGGAGCCTGTGCTCCGCAGCGGGAGAGGCCACAACAGTGAGAGGCCCGCGTACAGAACAAACAAACAAACAGAAAAACAAATATTTTAGCACTAAATAATTTTGTTATTTGTTTCATCTTTCTTACTATTTGTGTGTTCACTTACTTAGGAAATATACCACGTTTGCCCCTCTTTTGAATTATCCATAGCATGATGAGTTACTTAGTGATCAATTACTAGGAAATGGGGGGCGGGGGGAATCTTCATTTTGCTATCACAAACTCAGTGAAAAACATGTTTCTTGTCTAAGCATGTTGGAGGTCCTTTTCCTACACCCAGTAACATTGTAAAGTGCCTTTTCATCTTTATAACTACATCTAGGTATTACTTTTGTTCTTGCTTTCATATTTAATTAATCAATACATTGATTCATGTGATCCAGTCATATCTTTTAGAAAGATTGTGGTTTGTATTTTTTGCTTTACCAGTTAAAGAGAGCCAAATGGATACAGATGTGTCATTTAATGTCATCCATCCCTTCTTTTGTCTGTGTTGTCATAAACATTTGGTAGCAGAAATTTCCTTCTACAATGAACTCCTTAACAGACAATGAGCTGCCAATTAAAAATGAAGAACAAACAAATGAACTAGTATTACCCAGGAAATTTCCTTTTGAATTTTCAGAGGGAACATCTCCTTCTACTAATTGTGAATGCAAAAGACCCTTGAGAATATGTAGGATATCCCATATATGCCAACACCCAATTTATGAGACCTTTTCATTAGTTAAATGGGACAATTACATTTAAATACCATGTGTTAAGAATACTTAATGTTCTGCTGAAAAGTACTCAGCCTGAAATAAGGCAATAATTTTAACAATAAACTACCAAAAGTAAGGTAAATGTAATTCATAATCTTAGATGTGGATATCTCTTCACCCCTACATTTTACAACTAAATCTGAGAGTTCTACTTAAGACCACAGAGTTGGGAGGGGTGGAGGTGTCTGTTACACTTGGATTCAAATTGTATCAAAACTCATTTATGTCAGCAGATTAACTTTACCTTAAAAGCTTTAGTTTTGAAATTTCCCTTGCAGACATTTAAATAGGTATACATATATGTTTTATATAGCTCCTGAGTTTTGGTCAAAGTAGTTTAATTTGATGTTATATTTTTATACTTTTTATAAAGGGTCTGTTATGTTTCCATGTGTTTGATTATGTGTGTTAAGAAGGTTATAAACCCTTACAGCTTTTATCTTTCTGTGATATACCATTTTCCTGAAAAGTATGCTTCTGTGGCTATAATTAACTTTTAGGTAATTTTATTTATTATAAACAAATATACTAGCAACAAATTTGGAAATATGAAAATGTGAATTTATGATTTTTTTTCCTATTACAGTAGAAACTCTCTTATCTGACATGGTCCAAACCAGTAGTTCCTTAGATTAACGAAAAAGTCAGCAAACTCAGGAAATCATTTTAAAGGAATGTCTACCTACCCTATTTTAATATATAATGTATCTATGAAAATTTGCCAATTTGCCAGTCTTTTGATATTAGACCTAGGCTTGTTGTTTTTCTTAAGTTATGAGTCCATTGATTTGCATTAGACCTCTTTTTTGCCTGAAACACACCTAGTGTCTACAATGAAAACATTTGCTCAGCAGTCGTATTTCAAATATATCTAGATTTTTATTTTACTTGTTTTTGTAACTGTCATGCATACCTAATTTAAATTTAAGAGCTTTTTTTTTTCATTTAGAAACTTACCTTTATTTGGTTGCCATCAACTTAGGTCCATTGAAACAGCTCTTTCACATTCATATTGTCCGCTTATATAATATTAATTATGTAATTGCACTAATAAGCATGGGTTTACATCACTTACAAACAGCAGTTCACTAAACAAAAAACCCATATTCCCTCAAGGTAAGCCTACAACAAATGCACACGTGAGCTATTAGAAAGTAACCTTGTTCTTGTCAGTTCTGCAGAGAGAAAAAGTAGTCTGTCAGAAGGAGGTCAATTAAGAGTCTTTACTATACATTGTGTTCACTACATTTTAAAACTGATGGAAATTTTTTCATACACAGATACATGAAAATAAATAAAATGCAAGAAAAAAGGGGGATGATTTGAGAAATCAGCCTTACAAATAAGCCCAACTGAAAAGCTGTGCCTTTTTGCCATTAAGACAAATGTTGCTTTTAAGATTGTTTTGTCAGAAAATTTGTCAAAGAAAGTTTAGACTTTTTCTAAAAGTGATTAAAAAGAAATATGAAAAAAAAAAGATAAATGAGGTACAGCCAGTCTGGAAACCTATTTCACAATACCTGCTAATGTTGAACATATCTGTAAGCTATGATCCAGCAATTTCACGCCTAGCAGTTACCCAGCTGGTGGAGGTAGAGGGTGGGGAGATGTGGGCGTGTGTCTGTGTAAGGGGGGGAAGGGGGAATGGTGTGTGGGTGTCTATATTCACTAAAAGACATGTACAGGAAGGTTTATAGCAGTATTATTGGTAATGACCATAAATTAGAAACGACCTAAATGTCTGTCAACAGTAGAATGGGTAAATACATGGCAGTGTACTTAATTAATGGGCTACTATGTACAGCAATGAGAATGAACAAAATACAACATGAAACAGTGTTGGTAAATCTCACAAGATTTAATGATGAGTGAAAGATGCTGGGACTTCCCTGGTGGTGCAGTGGTTAAGAATCCACCTGCCAATGCAGGCGACATGGGTTCAATCCCTGGTCCGGGAAGATCCCACATGCTGTGGAGCAACTAAGCCCGTGCGCCACAACTGCTAAGCCTGCGTGCCACAACTACTGAAGCCCACGCACCTAGAGCCCATGCTCTGCAACAAAGAGAAGCCACCACAATGAGAAGCCCGCGTACCGCAACAAAGAGTAGCCCCTGCTCGCCACAACTAGAGAAAGCCCGCATGCAGCAACGGAGACCCAACAAAGCCAAAAATAAATTTTAAAAAATTTTTTAATATATTAAAAAAGAAAGATGCCAGACAAGAAAATACATTCCATAGTATTTTCCGTAGGATTCCATCTTTATGATGTTCCAAACCAGCAGATGTAAGCTATGGTGTCAGAAGTCAGGATGGTGGGTACTTTTTGTGAGAAGGCAAGGAAATAGGACTGGAAGGAAGCACAGATGAGTTCTGGAGTTCTGGAAATACTATCTTAATTTGGGTGCTTTCTTCAAGTGTGTTCTCTTTGAGCTGTATGCTTCAGATTTGTGTGGTATACTGCAAAAAATGTATCAAAAAAAGAGGAATGTGACTTCATCTGATGGAACTAATATTAACTAGATGAGACATGCAGTAAAGACACAGGAAAATAAGTTGAGCTCCACAAAAGGATTTAAGAAGAGCTTAATTATGGAATCTATCTAAAAGGGAAATAAGACTTAACAACTTAAAGTGTACCATCTGTAGCTAATTTAGTTATGATAACTCATTTCAGCCCAATTTGTTGTATTTTGCGTATTTAGTACTTGGATCATGCAACTGCTGAAAATTATATAATAAGCATGTAATTATAAGCTGTAAATCATTTTATCCTAGTCCTGGAAAGTAATTTGGATTACCCTCCTCATTTTTAAATCAGTTTTTGGTGGTGGTTTGTGTTTGGGGTTTTTTTCCCCAAAAAAATATGTCAGGTTCTGTTCAGGTTAAGTACTGTTTAAAAATTAGACTAAAATTTGGTTCATTGGACAGGAATATACTTCATTAATTGACCTGTTTTATAGAATATCTTTATCCATGTTTTTTAAAATGTCTTTGGTTTCCTTCATTTGAAAAGGAAAAAATCATGAAAATATTCTGTATGTATTTATTCACTATAATAGCAAACAAAAATCAAATACATGTTAGAATAAGATCAAAAGAATGGAGGCTTTAAACCATTCTGTCATGGGATTCACTGAATATGTAATACAAATTTCTGCTGTTTCAATAGTGGTAAAATATATGCTAGCCCAGCACTTCATTATGTAAAAGGCAATAGAGAAGAAAGAAATATTCAGTTGCCATAACTAATAATCTTATTTATTGTGGGAAGTGAAACACAATTGAATAAACCCATGGTAAATGTGATTCCCCTCTTCAATTAAATTGTAATTGTCTCCCTGTATAGTAAATACAGATAGAAGTGTTGATTTGGCAAGAGAAGAGTGTATGCTGCTAAATTATTTAATCAAGTAGATAATCATTTTAAAAAACATTTTTGTTAGTTTACATGTAACTAGGATATTTCAAGATTGGAGATCCTGTAATTTCTATAAAAAGGAAAAAAATTTTTAAATGGTGCGGTTTGGCACAGAATAGTAGTGGCATTGCCCAATAAATATGTCTTCTTTCTTTGAAATAAAAGTTTACCTCAACTTTAAAAACACATTCTCTAAGTTTCTTGAAATTGTTTTATGGTCCCTAATGAGATATGAACTATAAAACCTAGAAGAAAAAGTCCAGGGCATTCTAATGAATGCATTCGGTTCTTAAGGACCAGACTGTGTGGGCACTTTGCCAGCCACCCATCGCCTTCTGTCTCCTGCCATGCTAACTCTGTGCCACACTCTGTACCAGTGAGATATAACAATAGCTGAGTGTGAAGAATGAGCTAGAAATGAGCAGTCTGGTTGGGAAATAGAACTTCTCACAACAGAGCCATTACTGAGACTTCTGAATGTTGATCTCCACTCTGGGTATGGGAAAAAAATTGAGACGGAACTTCAGTAGGTTGGTTGTTGTTACTACGGATTTGTAAGTATTGAGGAGAGGGAGAGTAGGAGGAGCCAGATGCTTGTTCCTTCAGCCCTTCTATCCTTTAATCTGGTAGCTAGCAATCAAGGCCCCTTTTGAGAAGAACTGGGGAAGTGAGCCAGATCAGAAAAGGTGAAAGATAAGAAGTAGCCCCTGGCATGGGAACTCAAAGGCAGCTATGAGTTGGAATAGTTGCCTAGTATTCCAACTATGAGTTGGAATAAGCAAATGTGGGAAATTACTATCTCTCTGAATTCACATCACTTCATACTAGCTTCTTTATATGCTATTTTTAAAATGGGAGCACTGGGGTAGGGGAGGGGGGTACAGGTGTATGTTTTAAGCACCCCGGTAGAAATTTTTGTTAATCGAAATGACTGCTGAAGTTGGAATGCAACCTAATTAGTGACCTAGAAACTTCAAGATCCTGTCCACAAAATAAGAGTTCATGAATAATTTAATTTGGTTACTGTGTTACAGTGTTGCTATACTAAATTAATTAGAGAAAAAAATGTATGTGACTGTTTTTCCATTGTTGAGTGTGGTAAAACTTAAATTCTTCATACTACTTTTACATTTTATAAAATAATTATAATTTTGTTATAATTTTCTTTAAAGGATATGCTTTAAATACAGATGTCTACCCTATAATCTCTAGTTGATAGCTTTGAATAAATTTATGGAAATTTCATTTTTTTAGTAATTATAAAAACTTTAACATTATACTCCTATTCTTTTATTAGGATTTGGAACTTGGAAGGAATACAGACAGCTCATTTTGTTCTTCATTCCCCTGGAATGAGTGTGTGCTGGCATCCTGAGGAAAGTTTTAAGGTTATTATTTATAACTTAGCTTTCTTCTATCAAGCTGAAAAGACATATACATGTGTAATACTTGCACACATAGAGGAGAAAAATCAATGACTTTTTCCACCTCAGAGACTCTTAATTGGCACAAATGCATTTGGATTAATCTAGGACCTTAAAAGTTCTCTGCAATTAAGTTTTTATTTGACAACCATCATCTATAAATGACATTTATTCAGAGTATACTTTTCATGCCCTCTGATAGGTTATGATCTAAAAACTAATGCCTAGACTATCTAGTAAGCAGTATTTAAAAAAAGTTAAATCCATGCTTGTGAGCCATAGTGTGTAAACAGAAAGCACCCGTGGCATAAGGCAAATTTGACCTGGCTGCAGTGCTTTTCAATTCCTATTCATAGTAAAGCTTTCTAAAATTCAAAAATACACTGTGAGTTATTATCAATTGACCTTAACTTAATTTCAATGAGAAGATAGGAGCCATTCACCAAGAGTTCTCTCATTTGCCAGTATCTTCTCTTGGGCATTGCTCTATTTTATCCTTCCCTAGGATCTAAGAAGTTGCCACATTCATCTTCTTAAAGTTAGTCCTTCCGCTGTCTAGAGTTCATGTTAGTTCTTAGGCATCCTGCTTTTCATAGCCCTCTAATGTCTTCATACTCCTCCGTGACTCTTTTCTGTCCTCACACTTGCACAAAAAGGTAACCTTGATTAATCATGGCAGAAACTTACATAGTACCTATATATGCTTGGCTCATTGTCAGCATTTCATATGAAGTTAGGTCATTTAATCCACGTGGCAACCTTAGGAGATGGGTACTGTGATGATCTCATTTTACAGATAAGGAAACGAAAGCTCAGAGAAGTTAAGTAACTTGCCCAAGTTCACACAGCTACTAACTGGAAAAATTGGCATGTGTACCCAAACAACCTCCTCCATATGTCTTGCTCTTAACCATTACGTTCTTCTGTTTCCCCTTTTTAGTCTATCTTCTTCACACCTTTTATTTCTGAATATTTGAACCCATCACTTACCTCTTAACTTCATTCAGTTCCTCTTTCCCTGTCCCTTGATCTAACTCTTTAATCTTATTCAGTCTCCTCTACTCTCTCAGAAGTCATCAGTGATATTTTTAACAAATCCAGTGGGCTTTTCTTCCATTCTTAGTCTCAAGGCAGCTTTTTACACTATTGATCACTTCTGCCTTGAAACCCTGCTCACTGGTCTTTAAAGCTGCATTATTCTAGTCCCTTTAAGCATCTATGCATGTATATTCCCTTTTTCTTCCTCCACTGCTAACTCTTCTTTCACCATGTATTTGTAAATTGTTGTAAGGGGTAGTTCTCACCCACACTATACCCTTTATTATAATAGAGGATAAAGGAATGAATAAAGTCCTTGTCATTGAGTTACACACTGACTTATAAGTAAGAAAAACATGTATATACAGTTACACAGATTTTAAGTGTTGAAATCAAAATCTTGTTAAGTAAAATGATGACATAAGTTTTAATCCCATCTGCTCACAGCCTTCAAGATAATCCTGAGCCGAGATGCCCCAGACTACATAAGTGTGTTCTCTGGGATTCCATGATAACTTGTTTCAGGCCTGTTGGATATTTTATCAGTAGAATTATATTCTGTATGTGTACATGAGCGCAATTTTCTAATTTATTCATATTACATATATAGGGATTATTTCCATGTGTAAGAAATGTTATTTCTGAATCTAGGTCCTAAATTTTATGTCTAGATTTCTCCCCTGTAGCAGTGAGTCTACTTGAAGCATAATCAAGGAATCTACCAAAATGTTAATATTACCATGTATAAATATCATAGGCTACTTTTTAAAAACTGTGACCTTAAAAAAACCCCAAAAACTGTGACCTAGTTGAGAAATGAGGATGTTTATTATAACCTCTGTCCCAAAACTTATATCTTAATTTATGGTTATTTGAGATCCCTTCCTTCTGTATGCTTTAAGTTAATTTCTATTATTCTTCTATACAACACTGAAATTTCACCCTACCCCATCTCCTTTTTTTTCTTGTTTCCATGACTTCAGAATGTTGGGAAGTCCCTGCTCTAAATCGCATCTACTCAATATCCTGAAATCATCTTTGGTATCTTCCTTTCCTATATGCAAATGTTTCCAGGTCTTTTAAGTTTTTCTTCACTGTCACTACAATACATTCCTCTTGGTCATTAATGTGTATTCCTCACCTTTCTATTCTCACAAGTCATCCTTGCCAATCCTTGTTTCTAAAATCTTTGGCTCTTCAATCTGATTCTTCTTGCCTACTTTATTTAGACTAATATTTAAATATCAGTTTCATCGTGTCACTACTAAACTCAAAAACCTAAAATTACAGAAAGGCAACACAGAGTAGCAGTTAAAGGTATGGACTCTTGAGTTAACTACCCGGAGTCAAATCCCAGTTTTACCAGTTACTAGCTGTATGATCTCTGGCAAGTTACAAAACCTCTCTCAATCACTACCTTCAATTCCTCATCTTGTAAAATGGAAGCTCATGAAGATTAAATGAGTGGACACTTATAAAATCCTTAAAAGAAAACCTGATACATAATAAGCACTCAGTCAATTTCAGCTGCTTGTCATTGTTGACACTATTATTACTACTGAAACAATCTAGTGGTTCTCATTGGTCTGCCATATCAGATGAAGCCCAGAATTTTGTTCTTTTATGCTTGGTCTTGATGAAAATGAAGGAGCCAGAGAAGAAAGAGAGATGGGTCCATGATCACCTATATCATAAAATTCTTACGAAAATCTTGTGAGATATAAAGTACACAAGAGAGCCATGTAATGTGGAAAGCACAAAGCAAACACTAGCATTTAATAATAAAGTTATAGGGAATTCCCTGGCAGTCCAGTGGTTAGGACTCAGCACTTTCACTGCCGGGGCCTGGGTTTGATCCCTGGTCGGGGATCCCACAAGGCGTGTGGTGATACATCATCATCATCATCATCATCATCAAGTTACAAAAGTCAGAAGATCTCTAGAAGTGAAGCTCTTAAATCCAATAAACCACAGTTGGAGCTAGGATTTCAGCAGGTAGTAATAACAGAAGCAAGCATTTAGGATGTCATGGGATCAGAGAGCTGGGACTGAGGATATCCTTTTCTCTGACCCTAAGAGAAAAGAGGTTAGAGCTGCTAAATGAAATGAGGTGTAACAATCAACATTTGTTGAATGCTTTCTCAGTGCCAGGAGCTGTGCTGAGTACTTCATGTAAGTTCTCTCATATAATTTCACAAATACTCTCAGGTTGGTAGCATTATTCTATCTATTTTGTAGGTAAGAAAACTGAAGCACCAAAAGATTAATTTGCCCTAGATCACACAGTCACAGATTTGACCTCAGTCTGATTCAAGTACTACAGTGTTCCTTGCTATTTGAGATATTTCCCCTGTGAAAAGTCAGTACAAATTACTGTTTATCGTTCTGAAAAGTCCTACAAGAAGAATTGCCCTGTAACGTTTTTAGATCCAGCAATTCTGAAACTTAAAAAATTAACTTTTTTACTCTATCTGCTCTTTCAACAACAACAACAAAAAGTCACCATTGAGCACAGTTTTAGAAACAGTAAATAACCAAAATAAATTTTTTTTGCTAGAAAGTAGTTTTCAATCCAACTTCAAACTATAATAGCTAATGTTTTTTGAGTGCCTACTCTGTGCTAAAGCAGTTCTAAGCACTTTAACATGTACAGTTGACCCTTGAACAACATGGATTTGAACTACACAGATCCACTTACACACAGATTTTTTTTTCAGTAGTAAATACTACAGTACTAAATGATCTTTGGTTGGTTGAAACTGCAGATGCAGGAACCGTGGATAGGGAGGAACCGCAGGTACAGAGGGCCAACTATAAGTTATATACAGATTTTCAACAGTGCAAAGGGTCAGTTGGCCTAAGGCTCTCCCCACCTTATTCAAGGGTCAACTGTATTAACTGGTACCATCCTCCCCAACAACCCTATGAAGCAGATACTGTATTAGCCCTGTGTGCTCAAGATCTTATAGCTCCTGAGAGCAGAACCAGGTAGCCTGACCGAAGAAGCTGCACTCGTAACCCGCCATGCTTTATTGGCTCTCCTAGCTTAGGTCCTGGGCCAGATAGACTTGGCCCTTCCATCGTTCATAAGTTATACCTGAAATTCTCAAGATTTTTATAGACAGGCTCAAAGTCTCAAGTGTTTTTACTACGTCCAAGTAAGTCTTCCTTGGTCTCCTCCCATTTCCTGTCCTTCCCCACCCTTGACTATACATAGCACACCAGACCACATACCAGTCTTGATAATCTAGTCTTGTAGTAAGGAACATGTGCACTGTAGTTAGACCTGGGCTCAGACCTGAGTTCAAATCCAGACTCTGCCACAGGCTAGTGGTGAGATCTTCAACAGGTTACTTTAATCACTGCACCTCAGTCTCCTTTCTGAAAAATGGGATTAATGATAGCAATTTCCTCAGATAGTGGTTACGAGGATTAAATAAGGCAGGGCATGTAAAGCTCAATGTTGCACTTGTTTTTGTTGTATATTTGTCATTGACTTCCTATTATTGAGAATAGTTTTTTTTTTTAAGATTTCTTGAATTGGACCATTTTTTTTTAAGTCTTTATTGAATTTGTTACAATATTGCTTCTGTTGGTTCTTTGACCCCGAGGCATGTGGGATCTTAGCTCCTCAACCTGGATCTAACCTGCACTCCCTGCATTGCCAGGCGAAATCCTAACCACTGGACCACCAGGGAAGTCCCGAGAATAGTTTTATTTATTTATTTATTTATTTTTAAAATTTATTTATTTATTTATTTATTTTTTTAACATCTTTATTGGAGTATAACTGTTTTACAATAGTGTGTTAGTTTCTCCTTTACAACAAAGTGAATCAGTTATACATATACATATGTTCCCATATCTCTTCCCTCTTGCATCACCCTCCCTCCCACCCTCCCTATCCCACACCTCTCATGGTCACAAAGCACAGAGGTGATCTCCATGTGCTATGCGGCAGCTTCCCACTAGCTATCTAATTTACATTTGGTAAATATGTCCTGCCACTCCCTTCTGGCTTGTAGAGTTTCTGCTGAGAGATCAGATGTTAACCTTATGGGGACTCCCTTGTGTGTTATTTTTTTTTCCCTTGCTGCTTTTAATATGTTTTCTTTGTATTTAATTTTTGACAGTTTGATTATTATGTGTCTTGGCGTGTTTCTCCTTGGATTTAT
>NC_041219.1:35125016-35141679 GCF_002837175.3 Physeter macrocephalus | reverse complement strand
TGAATTATGGTTTTCTCAGGGTATATGCCCAGTAGTGGGATTGCGGGGTCGTATGGTAGATCTATTTGTAGTTTTTTAAGGAACCTCCATACTGTTCTCCAGAGTGGCTGTATCAATTTACATTCCCACCAGCAGTGCAAGAGGGTTCCCTTTCCGAGAATAGTTTTAAATTCCACCTTTTCTCTTAAGAATCCCCTAATTTTAAAGACTACCCATGTTCTAAATAATCACTACTTCTTTTGCATCCCACTATATTTCGCCTAAAATTATGATCAGTTTTTTTTCATAATTCTCTCCTCTAGATGGAAAGTTTCTTGAGATCCAGGATCATGTCTTTTACCGTGGACTTCTGTTGAACGTAGCATAGTGTTTTACATATACATGTGTGTATACAGTAGATCTTCATTATCCACAGATTCCACACTTGCAAATTTGCCTACTCACTAAAATTTATTTGTAACCCCAAAATCAATACCATCACACTTTGACAGTCACAGACATGCAAAGAGCAACAAAAAACTTGAGTTGGCTAATGTGCACATTCCCAACTAAGGCTGAGTAAGGCAGTACTCTGCCTTCTTGTTTTAGCCCTCATACTGTAAACAAGTATCCTATTCACAGTCTATTTAGTGCCACGTTTTTATGCTTTTTGTTGGCAGTTTCTTTCACTGTATAAAATGGCCCCCAAGCACACTGCTAAAGAGCTACCTAGTGTTTCTAAGTGCAGGAAGGCTGTGATATGCCTTATGGAGAAAATACGTGTTAGGTAAGCTTTGTTCAGGCATGAGTTACAGTGCTGCTGCCTGTGAGTTCTATGTGAATGAATCAATATATATTAAATAAGACGTCTTTAAACAGAAACACACAAGATTATGTATTGATCAGTTGACAAAAATGTGATCAGAGACTCATAGAACTGAACCCTTTAATTTCCTTTAGGATCAGTGGTTTGATACCCACTAATTCAGTGTTTGCAGCAACTTTATAGAACCTTACCTACTGTGAATAACTCGTGTGTGTGTGTGTGTGTGTGTGTGTGTGTGTGTGTGTGTGTGTGTATGTATGTGTATGTATGTGTATGTATGTATAATTTACCCAGAATGAATCTTTAGGCTGATCTCTTCTTCCTGGTGACCATACATAATCATTTAAAATTGTATCCTTATGTCTGTCTTTTGCCCGTTTTCTATGAGATTTTTTAATATTTGATAGAGATTTTTACCTAGGCTTGTCTTAGTTCCTTTGCATTTGATCTCCGATTTGTAATATATGCAAATGTTTACATTTTACTATATGTACGACATTGAATCTCTGCCTCCTTCTCAGATTTAGTAAATTAGGTGGATAGTAAATTCGGTGGTTGAATTTTCTTTACTTTTCTGTCTTACAGTTGATGGTTGCAGAGAAGAATGGAACAATTCGGTTTTATGATCTTTTGGCTCAACAGGCTATTTTATCTCTTGAATCAGAACAGATGCCATTAATGTCAGCACACTGGTGCTTAAAAAACACCTTCAAAGTTGGAGCTGTTGCGGGGAATGATTGGTTAATTTGGGATATTACTCGGTCCAGGTACTTCCTTAGTATAGTTATCTATTGCTTACCAAAAAATCAGTCACTATTGCTGTATGATCCATTGACTCATTCTTGTATACCTGGGCCACACTATAGAGCAAAAACAAGTCTTTCCTGTAGAAGGGCCAGAGCTATGGGCTTTTATGTAACAGAGATGGCTTTTACAGATTTACTTTGAGAATAACAAAGAAAAATGGCAGAGGAGGAGGAGATCTTTGATCTGAGCAGTGTTTACTTATGTTTAAAAAAAAGAAGAAAAAACACTGACCCTGTTGAATGATGGTGTTCTGCAGTGGTTCTAAATCATGTTTATGTCTTTATCATATTTCAGCTATTTTAATTCAGTGCTTATTTGGAATTTTGCCACAGTTTACATACCTTGGGCATTGTGTTCTTTAGAGAGAAAATACTTTTTAAACCTTAATTTAAGTCCCTCTACTTAAGACCAACATGTAATTCATAAAACATAAAATATTATCTTTTAGTTACCCTCAAGATAAGAGACCTGTCCACATGGATCGAGCCTGCTTATTCAGGTAATGTACCATTTTTGTTGGGGTCATAATTTCATTTTCTGAATTGGTTACTTTGCTCATGCTGCACCAACTCCTGGAATACTTTCCCAGTCCTCTCCTTTGCACTGAATTTTTTCTTTTTCTCTGATTCTTTTATAAATGAATGTTTTACTTTCCTAACTAAGTCTTTGCTTTTGTCTTTTATCTGGGTGAGAGATTGTTTTCCAATATTTTCTTTGAAAATTTTTATAAAATACAAAATGTTGCCACTCCACCAATGCCACCTCAACAATTTGGAGCATATGCTTTCTTATTTTTTGTGCTGATAAAAACGTAAAATGTAGGTGGACCCACGTTTATGCATATGAACTACATTGTTGTTCTTTAAATGAGAACACACTGGATATTATATATCCGTGACCTTTTTTCCATGTAAATTAATGTACTTGTTCCTTTTCATTCATTTTTATGTAATACTGCATTGTATAGTGTAGTCATTAGGGTGCTTTCGGCCTCAGGAAAATTTACTAACAGAGACTAAATTCAGTAGAACATTTATTATATGCTGTATTTCATCAAATCTAAAATACCCCAATAAAACTGTAGAACCTGGGGACACTATTATTTTATGTATTCCTAAGAAAAAAATATATTCAACTAAATGTAAGAATGCCATAGGTTATAAGATGCATCCTGATTTCAGAGATGTGAGCAAGTACACATTTTAAAGTCAACAAACTATAGACTCACAGACATAGAAAACAAACTTATGGTTACCAAAGGGGAAAGGGGGGTGGGGGAGGGATAGATTAGGAGTTTGGTTTTAACACATACACAGTACTATATATAAAATAGATAACCAACAAGGACCTACTATATAGCATAGAGAACTATACTCAGTATTTTGTAATAACTTCTAAGGGAAAGAAATACATATATACATATATGTATTTGTAACTGAATCACCGTGCTGTACCCCTGAAACTAGCACGATATTGTAAATCAACTATACTTCAGTTTTAAACATTTTTCTTCCAGTTGCTAAAAAGAAAATCAACGAACTATGGTATCTAAGTCTGGAGGAGGTGGCCTGAGGATTGGTTTAGTAGCTCACTGATGTCATTAAGAGTTCAGACCTTTCCCTCTGCCGTCCTCAACGACAGGCTTTGGCTTCTTGCTTCCCAGTCACAAAATGACTGCCAGAGTTCCAGGCACCATAGCCTCATACCACATTGTCCAACATAAGAGGAGACAAAGGAGCACCTCTTTTATTGGGGATTGCTATCTTTGCCTTATAACCAGTTGTGTCTCATCCCTTGGGGTTAGACACACTGTGCCAGAACATAGTTGGGGTTCAGTTAGCACAGAAAAAAGGCAAAATGGCTGGCTGTTGGACAAGCAACTCATAATGTCTGCCACGCATTAAAATAATAGCTAGACTTTAGCGGGTTTTTTGTTTGTTTGTTTGTTTGTCAAGGAATCTTTTTTTTTTCCCTCTTGTACCTCCCCTACTGCACTTATTATAGTGCTGGACTTGTTGCTGGAGCTCCATTAACACTTGATCATTCATTATATTCCAATATCTTTGATGCCTTAATACTTGAATATTTAAACATCTGTATATTCCAGGTGTTTACATCATTCCAAGGAGTTTAAACTCATAAGTTTATCACTAATTTTAAAACAAATGTCAATAAGAACATTAAATGTATGGGGTTTTTTTAATGTATTGTACTGTGAAATATTTTCTATCTGTCTGATTCCTTGTTTGTATCTCCTATCATACTGTCAGCCTTTTCATTATAAGAAAGGAACTGCTAACCTTGTGTAACTTTGTAATTTAACAAAGTGGCACATGATAAGCACTTAGTAAATATTCACAGAATGAGGAAATATTTATAGCTAACTTCCCTGGAATTCCCAGTCTGATTGTAAAGCCATATTATCAAATTTAGGGTTATAAAATTATCATTTTTGTATAAAAAGAAATAGCCAATCTTAGAAAAGCATATATAGTTGTCTGTAGGATCCTGTACTGCTTTTCATCCTTTGTCTTTTCTTAGGTGGTCCACAATTAATGAAAACTTGTTTGCAACCACTGGTTATCCTGGCAAAATGGCAAGCCAGTTTCAAATTCATCATTTAGGACACCCTCAGGTAATGTAGAGATGTTTGGTGGCATATGTGGTTTTAAATTTGTGTTTTCTACTTTTCTCCTTATAGCCCCCAATATTTGTAGTGTGTAACTAAAACAATTATGAATATCTATTACCTGCTTAAATTGGAAAGAGAAAGCATTTTTTGATGTTTAAATCACCAGTGGTAACAGGCTTTTTGCCAATATTCATGTAAGAAGCATTTTATTTCTTCTATTTCCTTCTTCATTTAAATGTAATAATTTTGCTTGCTTGGTTGGTTTAGACTGCAAAAATGTTTGAGTCTGGACTGCACCAATTATTCATAGATTATTTGTATCCTTCTAATGTGTATTTCACCTATGAGGGAGCACATTTTTTAATTGTTTCCACCATAAAAAAAGACAATTTTTCAATGCATTTCTTATTTTTGAAGGGTAGTTTTTATTTATTAATGTTGGTGATGTATTGAAGGGTAGTTTTTATTTATTAATGTTGGTAATATATTGAGCTTCTTTAATTCTTCACATATTCTATAGCCCATCCTCGTTGGTTCTGTAGCCGTTGGATCTGGCCTTTCCTGGCATAGAACTCTCCCACTATGTGCAATCGGAGGAGACCACAAGCTGTTATTTTGGGTGACTGAAATGTAAAATAAATTTTCTGTGTACCTAGATCCATAAAACTGTATTTTTAGTACATATTTTGGAGAATTCCTTATTTTTGTATCAAATATATACTGTAAGATCTAGAAATGTTCCAGTGGTTGCTTTTTTTAAATAAAATGTTGATGGTTTGAAAAATTATTTTCCTACTCTAGTCTGTGTATTTTTTTTTTTTAGTCATCTTTAAGACTACAGTTGACTCAGCAGCTCTAGAAAAGAGATGATTAAGGAAACATAATGCTTTTGACCTTATCACAGCACTTTCCAAAGTGTATCCTATCTTCTATACCTTAAATACATACTGTTTTCCTAATTCTCAAAGACACAAACATTTACAAAAGGAAAAAAGGTCTCTCCTTTCAGTGTTACTCTGGAAATGGTTGAATGTATATGCATTTTTGTTAGCAACCTATATATGTAGGGTCTTATTAAAACTTCCTCAGTAATTATAAGGGATTATTATTCAATTTAATATAAGAAATGATTCTCAATTTCTTTAAAATGTGACTCATTATGTAACTCAACCCTATTTATTTACTATATGCAAATTCCTTTTGACTGGACCTCTCAGCGTTTTCAGAACATCTGGTATATGGGATAAAGCTTACCTTGAAAGATAACTTATGACTTAATAACTTTACCGGCCTCCGCCTTTTATAAATCTTCACCATTCTTACCAAACTTAAATGTTTTTGAGATGGCACCTAGTGGCAGTAGAACTATATTCACCCTCCTCAAGATCACTGAAGTAAACGTTGTGTAAGACAGCCATGTCACATCATGATCTAATCAGAAGAGTATAATAGAGCTAAATAAATTTCTACAAACTCTGCATTCCTGCAAGTTAATGCCCTCTCTGAAGTTGCATTTCATGCTGTAAAATGGAGATAGGAATCACTGTCTCCTGAAGTTACTGTGAGGATTAAGTGAAGGTGAATGAAAATACCTAATATGTCTCGCACAGTTCAGGGATTTGTAGGTATTATTAATTTTTTCAGAGATGGATAGTTCTTGTTTTTGAAGAACTGGAAATTTATTTTTAATTAATAATGCCAATAAATATTTTTTACTCAAGTTTTCTATTCATAAGATGTCTTAAATAAGTATCTTATGAAATCAAAATTATCTTTAAGAGCTACGGAATTGCTGCAGGTAATTTTATTTTTAATTTAGTAAAATTTTGTAATCGTGTAGATGTTTGGTATCAACTGTTGAGTGTGTTAAATTACAGATGAAATATTGTACAGCATAGCAGTTCCCGAGTTAATTATTTAATACAGTAAAATACTATTACCAAATATTAAAAATATTTTCTTTTACCCCTTCATAAGCAGATTTTGAACTGAAGGCAAAGGTGAGGGACTTTTGACATGGTTCCCTTTAACAGTCTCTGTGATGGGACAGAGAACCCTAAAAGCATCAAGGAGGGGCAAAGAATTTGTAAGAATTTGTCATTTCAGGGTGTATTTCAAAAGTGACAGATTGGGCCAGTATATTTGAAAATTGTCTTATACTTAGAAAAGTTGACTTAGGAATTGAGTGGGCTTAGGAATGGAGGTTGGAGAAGGGAGTATGTTGGGGCTCGGGTCTTTGGGTATCTAGGAAATCCTCTGGAAAAGGTTTATAAAAGTTGTCTGATGAAATTACCCAGTGGAGCTGCTGTCTTAGGGGACAAGTGGGGAAAAAAACTGTAAATACAGTTATGCCAAAGAGAGGCAGGAGGTGTTACCCTCAAAGAGAGAAAATGGTGGTTACATTTGTAAATTAATGTGACTCTGAGATAAGACAGTCTCCAGAAATGAGAGGAATGTCTTTAGCTCTTAGTTTCAGGAGTGGTATACATTTTATACTGAGTAAGCCTTGAGAATTCTAACCTTCGTTTCTTTAGATCTCACATATAGGCTATCTGATGATTTTCCAGCTTCTACTTTGTTGCTAAACTTTAGTGTGTTCAATTATTTTAAATGGTATAATGATATTCTTTTTCCTTAGTAAACTTTGTTCTTAGTTAACTATGTTTAAATTAGACTGAAACAGGAGGAAATGTTTAATGGGGAAGTAATTATTGGTCATCACTTCTAATTCCTGATAAATAATATGAGATCTGATTGTGTGTTTGTGTGTTATAGTTTTTCCTTGTTTGTTTATAAATATGCCTGAGAGGTTTTTCTTCTGTTGAAATTGTTTTCCTCGGGATTGCTTCACTTACAAACATTTTAGAAAGAAAAAAATGTTGTGCTTATGTTCTAAAACTTGTGTTATTTAGGACTGTTGAAGCAAAAGTCAGGATATCACAAATCTGCAAGATGTCAGAACTAAATCTACTCTTTCAAAATGATGGGATCATAAGTCTCATTTTATTTTTATGATTTGGCTTGTATGTTGTGAATATTTCAGTGTCTCTCCCATGCCAAAAACACAAAATCGCACACCCATGCTCGCCAATTTGTTTTACTTTGGTAATTTGTGACTACATATTGACACTGACCTAGAAATGTTCCTGTTGCTGTTTTAAATCTCATGTCAGTGGAGAAGAAATTGGAATCTGGTTTGCACATTTGTGTCTGGTTTTTTGTAATTGTCCAAAATCTGACATTATCCCAGAAATGCTGATTGTGAAGTTATGAGACAGTATTGTGCCCAAGACTAATTTCTGAAGAGAGAAAAAGTTATTTGCTCCAAATTATTCCCCATATTTTTCTGTAGCTCAAAAAGTTAAACTCAGTTTAACCCAACTTTAGACCATACCAGTAATACCCTTAGTTCTGGGCCCAAATAAAATATTTTAAAGTAAAAATGACCATTATGATGGTCCATTTCCACATATTCCTGGTAAGAGCCTGGTCAGGTCCTGAGAAGCAGCATTCTGTTCCAGTATATCTTTATTAAGCTGTTGGTATGCTCAACAACAGGGACAGGAGAGAACACTCTGTTTCTTTAATCTAACACCTTGCTCATTCAGAAACATTTATTTTTAACAAGGCATTGGAAAAGAATTTCAAAACAGCTAACATTTGTTTCTAATTATACATTTAAAGAAATATGCCATATAAAACATAGGTAGAAGTTTTGTTTTGTTATTATTAACATGGCTTTAATTTATAGCAACCATTTTTTCACTAAGCACAGTAACACAACAAAATAATTAGGATATCAGCTTTGAGGATCTCATTTCACAAAAGCAAGACCAAATACACATTTGATGACATATCCATTACTCAAACTCAACCAGTTTCTTTTGCATGCATGGACACAGACTTCATGGGAAATCAAAAGCATTGAATCTTCTTGCTGACCTTTTCAGCTGTTCTTTGAACTACCTTAGTAAAAACAATTGTTGCCCTTATGAAGATCAAGTTACATTTGCCTGGAAATTTCTTTGGATGAGCTTATTTCTGTTTAACTCATGTCTTTGTTATAAAGTTGTTTACCTTCACGACTAACTTTTAACAGAATACACTACCTTGGGACTTGTAACACTTATATGAGCTTATAAAATCCATATGAACAATGGTGAGTGAGAGGGGAGGCCACCAGGTTTCTCAGCCTTTGCAAACAATTTGAGTAACCCAATAAATTTAAAGATGTACGAAATAAGCATTTCTACCAACTGCATTGTTTAGTGCTATATTGAATTGAGTGCCTATTTCCTTCCTTTGTATTAAAAGACAATAAATGCTGCTGGTCTCTTTGCTTCTAATGGTGGTTAAACACAAAACTTTGATCTTTCTTATAAACACAGCTGTTGTCTTATCACTGAGCCAAATCCAGACAAGATTAGACTTTGGCCAAAATTAAGGTTAATCTCTGCAACCATCTCAAGAAGAGCTTTCTAATCCTGTTTTAGGAAATCTCTGTTTTTGAGACAGTGTATAAAGGAAATAAGCCCCAGACAACTAACCTCTAAAATAAGCCAGAGGCAACTAATGATAAATTATACTGGGATGATGAAGCAGGTAGAAACTGTCTAAACAAATTAGTTCATTTTGGTTCATTTTTACTTAAACTATAACTGTGAGAAATGAATTTCTTAGTTGACATTAAGTTTAAACCAGACCAATATAAGTTATTTTTTAAAGAACTTTCTACCATCTTTTCTTCCTTTAATGCTTCTTTGGTTAATTGCTGGTTCTTTCTTCCACTAGTACTAATGAAAACTAGATGTTTACTTATTACAGATAAAATAACTCAGGTATATTTTATCATAATAATTGTATAATAGCTTAGCTCACTTTGGTTTCCAGCCTACAAAAAAGGGGACGAGGGGTTCCCATTAAGATTTAGACTCTCTGGAATTTTAAATACTTTGCTAAATGTTCTGTAAGGGCTGATTCTCCTGGGAGTTGGACACAAGTGCCTCAAGCTGTGTTGTGAACAGCTAATGTTGCATTTCTCTCGAAATTGATGTACCATGGAGGACATCGGTGCGAGCATCCCTCACTTGAAATCCATAGAGTTCTATGGATTTAAGTGCCAGATTTCCCCGGCACATAATTTTGAGCAAGTACGGGACCTGATCTTATATACAGCTACTTCAGAAGTCTCACCCCATCCTGGACCTCCCCACCAAATACATTCAACCCCAAACCCTTGGAGCAGTTCTGGAATTCTGTCAGTGTTTTTGACCTATTCCTTTCCCTATCATTCCACCCATCTAGCACAGTAGCTGTGTTTACATGTGTGTATAATCTTTACAAAACCTGGGTCCCAACCTGTTGATGGCAAATAACTGGGAAGATAGGAAATTATTGAAAGGGTTTCTCAATAGTCATATTACCACTGTCATAATCCTCTTATTTCCTTTGAAGCCATGAACTCCTGGGGTCCTGAGATAACATAGACTGCCCCCAAATTAAACTGCCCACATAATTCTAGCAGACGTTGACTTC
Source organism: Physeter macrocephalus (assembly GCF_002837175.3). Lineage (NCBI taxonomy): Eukaryota > Metazoa > Chordata > Mammalia > Artiodactyla > Physeteridae > Physeter > Physeter macrocephalus. The sequence continues at coordinate 35,131,900 of NC_041219.1, read as the reverse complement.
AGGTGTCCTGCTGTTCCCCACTTCCTCCCCCAAAACACCCATTAACAGGTAGTAGGAGGAATCAACCTGCCAATGAACCCTTCCCTCCAGTTCAAAGAGAGTGGCTTTTGAATGTCTCAGTCAGAATCTTGAGAGGGTTAAAAAGTTCCTTCATGTCAAGGTGTGCCTGTCATCTCAATATCTATTTTGTGACCCCAGGTTTGGCTCTAGTTCAGATGAAAGCCAGAATACTTTAATTATTCCTACCTATGTAAAAAGTAAAAGGCAAGATTTTTCTAAAGCAATATATTATAGGAAAACTAATAGAACCTGGCCTGGAAAATAAAAACAAGTGAAATACTACCTTTGAATGAAAATTTGGGATTTTAAGATGAATTTCCCAATATAGTTAACCCATTTCCATTTAATATTCCCATTTAAAATCAACAATGTGTATGTATTTGTTCAATGAATATTAAATATCGAGCCACAATCATCTGGGGTTCCTCAAATTTTTTTCTATTAAAAAGGGCTTCTCATACTGGAAAATATTGTGAACCACCTTCCTAGACTAATTAGCTCACACCCTCCGGCCCAGTCATTTTTAAAAAGGTAATAGCAAAGGTTCTAACATGATCATTTTGAATTCTAGAAACAAGGCTACAGGAAGAAATGTTTATATTGAACCTACAGAGTAGTGTTAAGTGATTTTATGAGGTTGTGATTCAAAATAACCTGACCTCTTTAAGGAGTCCAGGTGCTGAGTCATTTACCAAAACTGCCAGAGGAGGTTAATTGGAAGCAGCTGATAGTGGCATCATTTGCTTTTTTTTTTTTTTTTTTTAAATAAATGGAGAAGGTTATTCTATGAAGAGGACAGAGTACTACAGAAGATGTACAAAGCAAATGACTGAGGCCCACCTCATTTATACCCCCACCAACGGGGAAAAAATCTGACAGTGAATTCAAGATATAATACCCTGGCTCTATAAAAACAGTAATCGTTAGTTCCAAAAAGAGTGATTGTGGGTGACATTTTTCCTTCCTATGCTTTTTTCTTTACGTTTTCCATAAATATTTCACTCTTATAATAGATTTTTTTTTTTTTTTTCCAGCCACACTGCGAGGCTTGCAGGATCTTAGTTCCCCGACCCCAGGGAATCCAGTCTGGGCCCCAGCAGTGAAAGCGCTGAGTCCTAACCACTGGATCACTGGATTGCCAGGGAATTCCCTATAATAAATTCTTAACTTAAAAATAAGCAGATACTGCTATCTATCATGTGCATGGCTCTGTAATAGGTATAAGGGAATATAAAGAAATGGAAACTGGCCTCTGATCTCAAAGAAATTACAAATAGGTTGGCAATACCACATGGTCACAATGTGCTAGGTATCAAATGAGGGATGAAAGCAAGGAGCTTTATATGGATTAAAAGAAGTGGCAGTTTAGAAGACACTTGGATTTGGGAGGGGCACCAGTTCCTCTAAAGCGGGGCACAATGTTTTAGGGGTTATTAAAACAAGAGGTTTGATTGAGAGTCTGGATGAGGAATGATTATGAGGTAGGAGATAGATGGGCCTCTGGGCCAGACAGCTGGTGGTTGTCAAGTGGAGTAAAATTGAAGCTTTGTTCTCACCCAGACACTCCAAGGACAAAGCTAGTGGCAGAAGCTGAGCTCTGCTAAAGTAAAGAGATAAGGTGCCCGCTCCTGAGGCCAAGGAAAACTTCCCTGTCTACACATGTGCAGAAAGGCTCCTTGGGGGTCAAAAAGGGAGGGGGTGCCACCCCATAATATTTGTGGACATGCACCCACAGGCCTCTGCAGTGGGATCCATCTTAGCAAAAAGTTGCGCAGACATCTTGGGGAGGGTCCTAAGACCAGTCACGTGTGAAAAAAGAAACACCAGCAACTGGCTAAAGATAAAGACCCGGAAGGACTGTCCTATATCCGAAGGACTGTCCTATATAAGTGATTTAAATCTCCTCTTTACTGTGCTCCTCCTCTTTAGGGGGGGACACCCACACACTTTCTTTCTGGGTGTGTATTTCTCCCTTGCTTCTGACTTAAATAAATAAATAGTTTCTCTGTGTGTTGTGTCTCTAACAATAAACTTTGTACCTGTTTTGCAGTTTTTGCCTCCTTGAAACATTTTTGCTTTCCAAAGGGGTAAGAATCAGGGAACTTTGCTTCTAGCCTCTAGCCCCTGGTGGACTGGTGGCTAGGTTCAATCCCTGGACAGGGAAATAAGATCCTTCTTCAAGACTACTGTCCCTCCTAGAACAATTAGCCTCTTCCTCCCAAATACCTTCCCCCTGTTCTGCATAGCCAGGCAGCTACTCCTTCCCCTCTGATCCCTTCTTGAGAAACTGAATGAGACTCTACACCTAAGACTGAGGTGCCTTGCTGAAACTATTACCTGAAAGGTCACATACTGAAGGGTGAGTGTTCTGTGTTTTCTTGGATTCTGTAATTGTCTTTTTAGCATCTATTCATCACAGGAACAGTTATATTAACTATATTTCCTTAATTTCTGTATCTCTGAAGCTCTGGCATTTGTGGACTTACAGACCCTGGGAAAGACTGCCTCTCCCAGGGCTGGCTAATTCCCCAAGATAGTCAAACAATTTACTTGGAAGCATGTTTTTCATATGCAAACCAACCAGTCCAGCCCATTACCCCCAACCACCTCCTTATCTAAACTCTCCTACATCAAGCCAATATTTCCACTGCCCTAAATCAACCCAGGGCCAGGTACAGACAACAGGGACAACTCCTATGTCCCAAAGCTCACTGGAATCATTCATACCAGCCAATTTTCACCGGTTTCTCCTCCCCTGACTTGCCTTTCCCAAAGAAATTCCAGTACAGGATCTGGCCTAGGCTTTCCCCTGTCTCCTGCTTCTGTCTGCCTCCTAACCAAAATCTGGTGTTTCCCCTATGGCCTTGTGTGGCATGGTAGGTCCCCTTCTCTTGGGAAATGTGAGTAGCACATTCTTTCAATGGCAATTACCTCTCTGTCATCACTCAGTCATCTCCAGAAATTAAATAAAAGTCCCTGGGTACAACGCAGCAGAAGGACATTTCCCCACCCCCCTTAAAGAAAGCAGGCTTCCTTAGTTATATGCTGTTTTATTGGGGACCTCCTAACTGTAAATATCTTCAGATCTCTTCTCTTGAGGTAGTCCACTTTTTAGGGAGGAATCCTGTCTGCTGCCTAGAGGACATAAGCCTACAACCCAACTTTCAGAGTGAAATTAGGAAAGGCACAATTAAAAGAAGGAGCCTGAAACAATGGATTTTTAACTAGGCTAGATTATAACTAGCCTAGAATGAATAACTAGGCTAGAATTCCTTTACTTAACCAAGTCCCAATAGATGATTTGTATCACTCCTGAGGGATGGGTGTAGCAGGGATAAGGGACATTTAAATTTATTTTCCCCCTATTATGAACCAATACTATACCCCTCTAACTGTTCATCCTGAAGCAGAGCAGGAAAAAACCCACAAGAAGCCAATGATCATCATTCTCCACCCCCCCCACCCCCAAGACATTTAAATTTATTTTCCCCCTATTATGAACCAATACTATACCCCTCTAACTGTTCATCCTGAAGCAGAGCAGGAAAAAACCCACAAGAAGCCAATGATCATCATTCTCCACCCCCTATAAAAAGAAAGATAACTATTAAAAAATTCTTATAACTTTTAAAATGTAATGGATATATGCAGGTGGAATTTAAAGTCTCTGCCCTTTGAAATCAGTATTCATTACAATTTACTTGTTTTGTCTCCAAAATTCACTATAGTAAGTGAAATCCAATGAGAGAGCGCCTGGAGGAAGGAGTATATATTTCAGAGGATTTCTGGCAGTTGACCAAGACTTCTAGCTATAGATTGTTTTTAACAGCCCTGGAAATTCAGTTAAGTTGTGAGTGGCGCTGCTGTCAGGAGCTACGGATGACTGATGAACAGTAATCATCAAGGACCCTAGGAGGCAGAGAGACACTCCCACTTTTCTATTAACTAGAAATTACATCTTATAGCATTGCATTTGTCTTTTTTTTTTAAGAACCCAAACCACTTTGAAAAAACATTTTTCTCAATTGTCCGACTGAGGATAATGTTTCTGTATTTCTTTAGATAGATACATATGCTCAATCTTATTCAGTCTGTATTCACCACAGGGACTAGCAGAGTATCTGGCACTTAATCGGTTAAAATATATATATATATGCATATATATTTCTTTTGATTAACGAATGAATTAGCTGCGTATATAGCAGAAGAGACTAAGCAGGAAAAACCTCAAACAGACGCGATGCTTTACTTTTTTGCGGGGGGGTGACAGGGGGAGAGGCTTTTTAAGATTTTGCTAGAATTGCACCCTTGCTGCACCCGACGCCCCTCGTTCGACGTCACAATCCGGAGCTAGAACTATCAATCCCATACTGCCGTGCGAAGGGGCGGGCTCCCCGGGAGCCGCCGAGTGATTGGCGGGGGGAGGCGTTTCCTTCCGGAGGGAAGGGCCCGGGAGGCGGGCCCTAGGGGAGGCTTTCGGACGCTGTTACCGGGTTGGGCGGGTCGGGCCGGGGCGGGGAGGGGTTTGTGGGTGAGCCCTGGGTCCCCCGCCCGCTGAGGAGATGGATGAGGATGGGCTTCCACTCATGGGGTCAGGCATAGACCTGACTAAGGTTTGTAAAAGAAGTAGTTGGACTTCGGCGACCTGGGAGGAGGATGGGGAAGGGACGCCGGGTTCCCAGAGAGACCCCCCCCCCCCCCCACCGTGTCTCTTTTTGCTCAACCCTGGCTTGGGCCTGTGTTCCACCTCTCTCGGGAGGGAGAGCCCCACAGTCCACATTAAAAAGGGGTCCCTCCCGAGCTAAGGGGGGCGGGGGTAATTTGCCTCTCCCAGCCTTCGCTTTCCGGGTCACGAGTCCCTATCCTCAAGGGTGAAGCGCTGGCGACACGGGCCGGTTCTGACCTCTAACCCTACCTCTTTTATTCGGCCCTTGAGTTTTTGTGTGTTGCCTTTACCTGCGAAAGTTCACACCTGTGAATCCAGAGCCCATTCTCAAACTTTGCAGCCTCTGTCACCTTTGGACACCCCACCCCTACAGTTTAGGAAAACAAGTTAATGACTCTTGGCAGTACTTTCAGTAACTCATCTCACACAGCAAAACGCCCCGTTATTATTAATATCCAGGGGATAGCACGGTGTACGTTCCTCTTGTATGGATCATGTTTATTTTTACGTGACACAGGTGCCAGCTATTCAACAGAAAAGAACGGTGGCATTTCTAAACCAGTTTGTGGTGCACACTGTACAGTTCCTCAACCGATTTTCTACAGTTTGTGAGGAGGTAGGTCCTGTGATACTCGTTTAATGAGTAGCCCAGATGTCACCTTGCACTTCTGAAAGTAACAAATGAGTAAAACAAGAATTACAGTCTATATATTCATGTACCATAACCTCTTGTCAACCAGTTATTATGTTAGCATTACCTTAAATCCTTTGATTCTCTTACCATCATTTCTACAGCCCATCTCTGCTGAATTAATTTTCTAGAAGCTTTGTGAAATAGTTCAGGAAGGTTTATTGTGGTTAAAGAAAGCAAAAGGAATTCCAAGATTTCACAAAGACATTTTTTATTTTGAAATTGGTTATGTTTCTCTTACCCCAAAGATTACATTTTAAGTATACATTGTTTCAGTTTATATCAAAATTATTTTACATTGCTTGATCCAAGAGATGATGGGGAGGTAGCCTAGAAACATAACTGGGGCATCAAATATCATTATGGAAATTAAAAAAAAATACTTTCTGCAAATGACTTGTGAAGTAAGGATTAAGTAACCCAGTTACAGGTGAGGTACAAGATCCAGGGACTCCTGTCTTATAAAACGCTAAAAAAGAGAGTGGGGAGGAAAATGGGAAGCATGGGTTGAGATTGGGTTTAAGAAAGGAGAAAGGGGACAAGGAAATAGAACAACAGTCGTCTGAAACCAAAAGGTGTTGTTCTTTATCAGTCTTCTTTACCACTTGAGGATCATGTTAAACCTTAGGGCTCCATTTTGGTGTCGTGAACTTCCTGAGTGCTGAGTTACTGTTTGCCGTTGGACTGAGTATCCTCCACAATCAAGTCCTTGCATAGAGACTGTTCATAGAGGGGTGGTTGCTGCCTATAAAGTGTGGGAGTCAAGATTGTTGTCACTGGGGACATTATTGTGTACTAGGAACAGGATACATATACATACTTGAATACTAAAGAAGATCATTGACTGTGCTCTGTCCATAGACTAGAGAAAAGCCCCACACTGGTATGATAGTATTTCTCTGTAGGCTTGCAAATTCTACTTTACATAAGTTCAGTGACCACTTAAAGCTAAGTACCCTTTCAAGGATGCTTTATACAGAAATTAAAATGATTTCACTCAGAAGTCAAGGCCTGCTGCAGGAAATACTCTGAGAATACCCAGAGACTTCCCAGTCCTAGCCAGTCTCCTGCTTTTTTGTACAATGTGTGATGTATCTCCATTCCAGATGCATTTTGATTGGCACAATAGGAATGTTCCCAAGAAGTTAACTAGTGAATACCAATTTTTGTCAGTTTAATTATTGTTAACTTATGCTTGTTAAGCTATTATAAAAGTCCTGTGATTAATTTTTTTTATATGTATACCTTTTATTTCCTTTTTTTGTCTTTTTTTTAAACATCTTTATTGGAGTATAACTGTTTTACAATGGTGTGTTAGTTTCTGCTTTACAACAAAGTGAATCAGTTACACATATACATATGTTCCCATATCTCTTCCCTCTTGCATCTCCCTCACTCCCACCCTCCCTATCCCACCTCTCTAGGTGGTCACAGAGCACTGAGCTGATCTCCCTGTGCTATGCGGCT
>NC_041219.1:35084028-35124775 GCF_002837175.3 Physeter macrocephalus | reverse complement strand
TGAGTAATATTCCATTGTATATATGTGCCACATCTTCTTTATCCATTCATCTGTTGTTGGACACTTAGGTTGCTTCCATGTCCTGGCTATTGTAAATAGAGCTGCAATGAACATTTTGGTACATGACTCTTTTTGAATTATGGTTTTCTCAGGGTGTATGCCCAATAGTGGGATTGCTGGGTTGTATGGTAGTTCTATTTGTAGTTTTTTAAGAAACCTCCATACTGTTCTCCATAGTGGCTGTATCAATTTACATTCCCACCAACAGTGCAAGAGTGTTCCCTTTTCTCCACACCCTCTCCAGCATTTGTCTTTTCTAGATTTTTTTGATGATGGCCTGTGATTAATTGTTTAAAACGAAGCAAATAGGACTTCCCTGGTGGCGCAGTGGTTAAGAATCCGCCTGCCAATGCAGGGGACGTGGGTTCCATCCCTGGTCCGGGAAGATCCCACATGCTGTGGAGCAGCTAAGCCCGTGCGCCACAACTACTGAGCCTGCGCTCTAGAGCCCACAAGCCACGACTACTGAAGCCCACACGCCTAGAGCCCGTGCTCCACAACAAGAGAAGCCACCACAACGAGAAGCCTGCACACCACAACGAAGAGCAGACCCCGCTCGCCGCAACTAGAGAAAGCCCGCACGCAGCAATGAAGACCCAATGCAGCCAAAAGTGAATAAATAAAATAAATTTATAATAAAATAAAATAAAGCAAATAACGCACCCCCCCAAAAAATTGGGAGAATGGGGGAAAATGAGATAATTCACAGTTGAGTCAAACAGTATTCAGTTCATTCTGTCTTATAAATAATATGAGGTAGAGCCTTAGCATATAGTTTTTGTTAGATATATTAATAAAAACTGCATGGAGACAGGAAAACTATTTTAACTTGTATAAGGTTCCAGCTGTTGTTTTTGTTTAGTTATCAAAATCACTTCTGCCTTCTCATTAAGACAAAAGAAATTGAAATGTGATATGATGATTGATAGAGTAAGGGGCTCAAGTCAATATTTTTTATCTAAGAGGCTCAGAGTCTAGGTGCTTGCTTCCCTGAGTTTTATCTTGAACTGCTGCCTCTATAAATGGCATAAAGAATTGACTGACTGAAAAGCAGTAAGCCAAGGATTTAGCCCTTCACTTTGTATACCACGGTAGGGTGGAGAAGTATCTGAAGAGAGACTGTTCCAGGATTGTTAGCAGAGAAGGGCAAATACTCCATCCCCATACTTCTCATCTCCAGTTTAAAAAGTAAACAACAACAAAACAACCAACAAACGCATCTGTGAAAGCAGCTTCGTAGAGCTGCCCTGAGGTAGAGATAGCCCCGCACCTTTGTAGGGCCTAACAGTTGTCAGTGCCTGGGGAGTGAATGTTATTTGCTGAAGGCTAGATCAAATATAATAATTGTCTTTTGTTTATTGATTGCTTATGCATTATCAAAGCCTCGTGATTCACTCTTTCCCCCCTTCTATTCCTCTCTCCACTACCCCCCAAATCAGTTGGCTGTTTTGACTATATCACTATTTCCTATTTCTTCCTTGAACTCTAGAAAAATTTTGTTGACCAAAAATTCATGAAATTTAAAGGTAGCTTATGCCTTTTTCTCCTTAATGGATGATAATCTAGGGTTGACTGTAACTCATTATTTCGAATTCATATTGTAACAGTTTGGATGTTTATGTCAGTTGTAGACTTTTTGTCAATACTTGGTGTGATGACAATAACTAATATTTATTGTGTGCTTATTCTGTGCTAGGCATTGTACTAAGTGCTTTACATGTATTTAATCATCACAGACCAGCTCTTTGAGAGAGGTCCAATTATCTCTTTTTTAGAAATACAGAAACTGAGATGTAGAGAGTCTTAAATCACTTGCTTAGTCGTTTATTCATTCACTCACCATGTATTTGAGTGCATAGTATTTATGGCTGCAGTAGCTGCTCTAACTTGCCCACAGTCACACAGCTAGAAAGTAAAAGAGCTGGGATTCCAACTCTGATCTATTAACTAGTAAAAACAAAACTGTCTCAGTCTTCTGTTGCACCATCTGATCTGAATATGATGCATATTTACATCATTTTCAAGGGAGAGACTGCAGTGTCTTCTTTAAAGCTATTTCAAAATTTAGTTTTTAGATTTGTATTCTCTTCTTTACTGGGCCATGTCTATTTGATATAATGTCTTTTTGATATGATAAATTCCAAGGATATAATACAGGTATTCAAACACGAAGTGTCGTTTTCTCCCCAGTTAAGATCAATGTAGTTTTCCAAAATGGGTTGTTATTTGTTTATAGCACCTGTTAGACCTGTGGGTCTTGTTTAGTTAAAGCCTTAAACAAGAACCAAAACAACTCTGTTTCCCTCAATAAAAAATGAACCTCAGTTATTACTTTTTGAACTGGAAGTGAACTGGAGGAAAAAGAAAACCTGGTAGGTTTTGGTTTGTTTTGGGTGGGTTTGGGTTTGTTTTTTTTTTTGAGGAGGGGGTTGATTTGGGGGTTTTTTGTTTGTTTGTTTGTTTGGGTTTTGGTTTTTTCACATAATCTGGTTTGAACCATACCCAAACAGTAACTTCAGTCACAGCTAAACTCAAACGGGAATTAAATTTGAAACCAGTTGCTAGGGCTCTTCATCACTAATACCGGTTTTAAAGTTCTCTGAGAAAGAGAAAAGTGAAGAACATAGCTTTTTAAACACTTTCTGGATACTGAGCCACTTTGTAACTCTTCTAATGACTAGAACCAAGGTAGAAGAAAAGTTAGAAGACAGAGAAAGGAAAGTAGTTGAATCAGACCCAAGTGGCAGAGTTACTTAGGGTCATCTCTTCTTCCCTCACAAGTCTCCAGTAAGCATTTCTAGTCTGGCCCTTATCAGCAAAATCTTGTGGAAGCCCACTGGGACTGCAAATTTTAAGTGGAAGAAGGTGGAGGAAGACACAAGTTCTATGCATAGCACAGATAAGACTGAGCAGAAATTTAACCTTATTGTGAATCTTAAAGTTAAAAGTACTCAATATCATTAAACAGGGCAGTCAGGTGTGTTATTTTGACTCAGACTTGTAACATGCCTAGAATACTGGGGTTTTCGTCATTTTTAAAATATTCTAAAATGTTTCTTTTTTAAAAAATCTTTAAATACAGGAAAAAAGTGCTGAGAATTTTCATACAACCTAAAAAAAATCTACATCCAATTTTTAAGCCCACCATCAGACTTAACCTTCAACCAAATAATGTTTTGCTTAAAACCCTATTTTCTGCTACAACTTTTCCAACTGCCTTTATAACTTTTACAACTGCTGGGTTTAAGTGTCAGATGAAGCTTAGTAAAACCGTGGATTGCTTCCCTCTCTGGTTTCCAGGACATTTTCAACCAAAAGTGGTATACCAAGAGATCCATTAATTTAAAATACTGTTTCTCTTTTAAAGAACTGGATATACAAATTGCATATTTTACAAACCTGAAATACCAGTGTTTTTTTTTTCCATGTTCAACTGTTAACTCCATATTTCTTCCGTTGTCTTTTTTTTCTCTTCAATAAAATGCACTGCCTTAAGAATAGGCAGGTGATGGATGCATCAAGAAGTTTTCAACTTATCTGACAAACTAGGTACCTTGTATTTTCCCCTCTTGTCCCAAATCAAGGTATTTCAGGTTTGCTTTAAATCCTTATAAAGAGGATGGATGGTTAAATGGATGGGAAAGACTGTTACCTTTCTATTTCCTCTCTGCTGAAACTTTCAGAGGTGGGGACAGTTACTGTTATTGATCACGTTACTTATAATATATCCGTGGTCATCTACACTTCAAAGTAGTAGTTCTCAACCAGGGGACATTTGGCAATGTCTAGAGATGTTTTTAGTTGTCACAATTGGGGAGTTTTTGTGGCATTTAGTGGGTAGAGGTCAGAGATTCCGCTAAACATCCTGTAGTGTACAGGATAGCCCTTCACAACAAAGAATTATCCAGCCCAAAATGTCAATAGAGCCAAGGTTGAGAAACCTACTTTATGGTGGTCTAGGGGTTTAGAAGGAAAATGCAGAAAACATATACATCTTAGAAATGAGCTTCAGCAGCCCATAAATGAAGCCAGGTGTATTTTGTCAAGTGACAGTGGCTTTCTACAAAGTACATATTTATGTGTGTTATAGCAATAATTACATGGGAACAGACTCAAAAACATTTATTATGCTGAATAATCTTTGAAAGCAGAGGTTCTTAATTGTGCCATGGATCCTTTGGCAGTCTAGTGAAATGCAATTAATGTTTTTAAATGCATAAAATAAAATGTGTAGTATTACAAAAGATACCAATTACATACTTAAAAACTCGAAAACATGATATGGTAATATATCCTTTATTAAAGCATTAAGTTGTATAACAGGTAACATATTTAATATTTTAGACTCTCAAAACCCAGCTCTAGAGAAGATAGATAATACCTTTATGGATAATTTTAAAAACATGATTTATCCACAGCAAAGATCTTCCCTAGCCAAGAGGAAAAGCCTTTTGTTGATCTGATTTTCAGAAAATCATTTACATAGTGGTTCTAAATTTGGGGTACATGAACTTGGATGGGGGAAAAAAATCATGTGTATATATTTTTTACCTTTAACTTAAATTTCACATTTTCTTTAAATTTGGTCAACAGAAATCACAGTAGTATTAGGACCTATGACTCTCACCAATAGAAAGCACAGATTTTTTTTTAATTAAATTACAGTTGTTTCAGATTTCTTTAGACTTCACAATTACCATTGTTTCTAGATTAGATATCAAGAATATTCAGATAAATTATAACTAATTAAAATATATTGATGCTTAAATCAGTGTCTTTCATGTCTTACATGAATAAATCATTCATATAATCTTGTTTTATTAAAAAGCAGGTCATTTCGTTTTGGTGAGGTTTTGATAATAGTAGGTGAAAGTAGGTAAAATGAGTGCCAAAGCAAAAGATTGACATACCAGGTGAATCTGCATCCAAAAAAATTGGGAATTACTGCTCTGGAAAGTATAACTTTTTTTTCCCAAGCCTCTTTAATCTTCCTTATCAGCAAGTAGTTTTCTGAATAAACATTTTCATCCTTATTCCCTTATTTTCTAAGACTAGTATTTCAATCCTTAGCCTATCTTGTGTAAACATTTGAGTATCCATTTAAAGACAATTTATGATCTAATCCTGAAAAAATTTTAATACCTATCTTTTTAAATAATTCTAGATAAACAGCATCTATTTTAGGAAATTTGATCAGAAAAATTTGATTCCCAGTATTCAGTACAATAGCATCTTAGCAACCTGAGAAGCAGGTTGATCATTTATTAGCTTTGAATAACAAAAATTATATCTATGCAATACTCAGGAATTTTCCATCTTTTTAAAAAAATTAATTAAACTTTATTTTTAGAGCAGTTTTAGGTTCACAGCAAAATTGAGCAGAAAGTATAGAGTTCCCATTTATTCCTTGACTCCCGCTCCCAACCCTTGTGCACAACCTTCCCCATTATCAACATGCCCCACCAGCATGGTAATTTATTACAATCAGTTTGTTACAGTCTGCACTGACACATCAACACCCAGAGTCTATGGCATCATGCTTTAACAAGCTGAAATACTTTCAAAAATATTTAGTATCTGGAGTTGGAGTGTTTGAGTTCAGATTGTTTTACTTGTATAAAGGCTCATTTCTTTAAAAGAGAAATGCAAATCAAAACTGCAATGAGATATCACCTCACACTGGTCAGAATGGCCATCGTCAAAAAATCTACAAACAGTAAATGCTGGAGAGGGTGTGGAGAAAAGGGAACCCTCCTGCACTGTTGGTGGGAATGTAAATTGATACAGCCACTGTGAAGAACAGTATGGAGGTTCCTTAAAAAACTAAAAATAGAACTACCGTATGAGCCAGCAATCCCACTACTGGGCGTATACCCTGAGAAAACCATAATTCAAAAAGTCACTTGTATCCCAGTGTTCATTGCATCACTATTTACAATAGCCAGGACATGGAAACAACCTAAATGTCCATCGACAGATGAATGGATAAAGGAGATGTGGTACATATATATAATGGAATATTACTCAGCCATAAAAACGAATGAAATTAGGTTGTTTTTAGAGATGTGGATGGACCTAGAGTCTGTCATACAGAGTGAAGTAAGTCAGAAAGAAAAACAAATATCGTATATTAACACATATATGTGGAATCTAGAAAAATGGTACAGATGAACCTATTTGCAGGGCAGGAATAGAGATGCAGATGTAGAGAACAGATATGTGGACACGGGTGGGGGGAAGGGGAGGGTGGGATGAATTGGAAGATTAGTTTTGGCAAAAATACACTACCATGTATAAAATAGATAGCTAGTGAGAACCTGCTGTGTATCACAGGGACCTCAGCTTGGTGCTCTGTGATGACCTAGATGGGTGGGATGAGGGGGAAGGTGGGGATATATGTATACATACAGCTGAGTCACTTTATTGTACAGCAGAAACTAACACAACATTGTAAAGCAATTATACTCCAATAAAAATTAATTAATTAATTAATTAAAAAATAAAATTGGCATCATAGGGACTTCCCTGGAGGTCTAGTGGTTAAGACTTTGCCTTCCAATACAGGGGGTGCAGGTTCGATTCCTGGTCGGGGGGCTAAGATCCCTAATGCCTCACAGCCAAAAAACATAAAATAGAAGCAATATTGTAACAAGTTCAATAAAGACGTTAAAAAATGGTTCACAGGGACTTCCCTGGTGGCGCAATGGTTAAGAATCTGCCTGCCAATGCAGGGGACACAGGTTCGAGCCCTGGTCCGGGAAGATCCCACATGCCGCTGAGCAACTAAGCCCGTGCGCCACAACTACCGAGGCTGCGCTCTAGAACCCACAAGCCACAACCACTGAGCCTGCATACTGCAACTGCTGAAGTCTGCGAGCCTAGAGTCTGTGCTCCACAACAAGAGAAGCCACCACAGTGAGAAGCCTAAGCACCGAAACCAAGAATAGCCCCCGCTCACCTCAACTAGAGAAAAGCCCACGTGCAGCAACGAAGACCCAACACAGCCAAAAATGAAATAAATAAATAAATACATTTATTAAAAAGTAAAAAATGGTCCACATCAAAAAAAAAATTGGCATCATAATAGTTTCTATTTCATAGACTTGGTGTGAGATTTCAAATGATACTTGCATATACAGTGTAGCATACTAAGGTAAATGCTCAAATGTTTACAGTGATGATGATTATTGCTTAAAAGTACATATTTATATAAATATATTAAAACAAAAATGAATTTTTAATTCATTTTTTCTTTTTCTGTATTCACTTATTTTAATCAAAACAATGTATGCATTTTAAAATAAGTTAGAAATTATCATTCACTTTACAAATTAACTTGCTTTGGGATTTCTGCAGTTACTAAGCTTCTGCAGTGAATTAAATGACTGATTTGTCAAAATTTAATTTCCGTGATTTTCAGGAAAACACGTATAATTTGCAGAGGAATTTATCCATATGATGTTTTATAAGCCTGTGTTTATATTTGTATCAAAGCCTTATGTAAACAAATCCTAGAAATCAAGGTTAAACTTAACTTCAAATGCCATTAAAACTAGATTCTAATGTTTTATTTCTAAATTATATCTTTGTAGATATCAAGAATGCTCATCTAAAAAATAAGTGTCTTGTGAAGAAGTACTAACTACTCTATGGTTGCTTTCAGTTTTCTCCCCCTCTAAATATGGGCAAAATGATCATTTCTTGGGGTGTTAAAATTCTGCTTATGAGTTAGTCAAGATCTTGATAATAACCCAGAAGGCAATCAGAATGCTGCGCATCTGCCAACTAGTAAACTGGCCAACTGCTTGTAGGCTGTGTCACTAATAATGTTTAGGATGAGGGAGTTTTAAATAAATGTTCTTATGGATCATATTTTATGATGTTACCTTTATTTGTGTGGGAGTATATATATGGCTAATTTAATTGTACAGTATAACTAGAGCATGGTAAGCTCTTGGTTCTGGTTTATCTTGGATTTTGATGGTAGGTTGATTCCTTTTGCTTTTTTAGTATTCTTTCTTATTTTTTCTCTTTGTTTTAATTCTTTCCGACATTAACTACTCATCTTACAGTTTCATCCTTTTTTATTTTTCAAACATGAAAAGTTTGTATTTGGGACTAATTTTATATATTTATGTGTTTAAGTAATTTATAAAGGCAGATCCTGTTCCATTCTGTTTTGGGCTAATTTTTATTCTTGTGTGCTGTGAAGAATTCCTTCATTCAACAACAAATAATTATTAGGCTTCTGTTAAGTGTCCAGTACTGTTCTGGCACTAGGGGTATAACAGTGAATAAAAACCGTTGTCCTCAGAGGAGTTTACAATCTGGTCCCAATGATTGATTATGGCTCTGATAATGAGTTTGATAAGGCTGAAAATGTAACTTTTTCTTTTCTGTGAATACAGCTTTATAAAATAACCATGAAGCATGCTAATGAAGTTAATAGAATACTTGAGTTCCCATTCTGACTCATATAAATAAGAGAGTAGTATATTAGAAAATCACAAGTATTTAAACCATAGTTTTTATTATTTTCAAATCTGCCATTTGTTATCCTTGTTAATGGTTTATTTTAATCAGACTTATTCTTTTTTTTTCTTTGGACTTCATTCTTTTGTTTCTAATCTTTCTTTTCCAGAAATTGGCAGACCTTTCTCTTCGTATCCAGCAAATTGAAACAACTCTCAATATTTTAGATGCAAAGGTTTGTATTTCTGAATAATTTATAGGATAAACTTTGCTCTACATACACCAGCTTTCTCAGTCACACTTAACTTTAATTGCGTTTAGAGAGGAATTCAATTTAGCTCCTGCATCCATGAAGTGGTGCAGTGTTTTCTTTTGTTTAATTTATTATAATTGCAAAGGAAATGATCTTCATTATGAACCACTAACCGAGTCTGTTTAAATGTACACATGGGTGAAGGTTTCTTTCATTATTTGAATCAAAAGCATAATGAGGAACATGTTAACAAATTGAACTGTTACATAGTTTACTTCATTTGATGGAAAACTCACAATTATCTTAATAGTAATCATTGATAACACAGGAAAAATTATGTAAAACTTTACATGTCTCCAGAGCAAAATTTGGAGAAAATATCACCTAATTTCCGTTTGTAAATATATTAAATGCTAAAGTAAAGAATACCAATTTTGATGTCAGAAATTACAAAAGATAACTTTTCATCTTATAACAGCAAAAATAGAAGGGTTGTTTTGATTTGAAAGCTTGCAGGTTTTGTGTGCTTTTCTTCTATATAAAATAATGGAGATGCTAGTATATTTTTGTGACTTTGTCCTTTTTTTTTTTAACATCTTTATTGGAGTATAATTGCTTTACAATGGTGTGTTAGTTTCTGCTTTATAACAAAGTGAATCAGCTATACATATATGACTTTTTCCTTTTATCCAAAAGTTTGATGTGAAAAAATATGTATTGAATATTTATAAGGAAGTGAAATGACTAATATCTTTTAACATAAGGATCAGAACGTCTAGCTTGTACTTTCTACATCTTCCTGTGGACTTCAGTCACTGTATTTCCCTCAGAACATTTCTTTAGCTTGTAATTTAGGATACTTGGCCTTGAACATGTTCAAGATAGTCTCTTAGTAGCCATACCCACTTGAAACTATTTGGGCCATAGCCACTGTGCTAAATACTGTAATCAGTCAACAGTTCTCAATGAATATGCTGCTTCAGATCTTATTACCATTGGTTTTTCATTAATCTTTATAATGAATATGTGTATTATTTTAATGTTTGTGGAATTCTTAAGTTAGAGTTCAAGGTCACAAGTTAAGTTGCCATATGGACAGATTAACCTTAATTTTTTCCATGGCCATAGAGTTAATCCTCAAAGTTAGCCAAACATTTGACAAATGTATATCATTGATATCAGGATGAAATCAGAAAAGAGGGTTTGCATGGATCTTGCAAATCCAATCTGAAATGCTTAACCACTGACAACATGCTCATTTTTTGTGTAGGAAAAGTAATGCATTTTAGTAACATTCAGTGATGTTACTAAAGAAAGAAAAGGAATAAGCTGTATCATACATTAAAATGTGGCAAGAGTTTTCTCATTTCCCAGATTATTCAAACTTAAAATGTGCTACAAAGCACTTTTTGAGGGGTAACAAAATATGTTTAATAAAAATATTTTTACAACTTTGTGAGCTAGGTTTTCTTATCCCCACTTTACAGGTGAGAAAATTGAGGCCTAAGACGATTTACACAAGGTCACATATTTTGTGACTTAAGACCTAGGCAATCTGACTCCAAATCCCATGCTCTCATTCCTTACACTAGGATTCCTTAGATTTTAAAAATAATTCCTGAGAAAGAATGGTGATATGCTAAATTAGATTGGTGAGAAATTCTTCAAAAATATTTTATTTGTGAATGCCTTTAACTTTTAAGTAGTTTATGGCATGGAGAATTTCAACCAAAGATGAGATTTTGGGCTTCCCTGGTGGCGCAGTGGTTGAGAGTCCGCCTGCCGATGCAGGGAACACGGGTTCGAACTTAAGACAGCTATTTAGAACACACACACACACACACACACACACACACACACACACACACTTAGAAACTTAGTGTTTAAGAACCTAATATTATCCTCATATACCAACATTAATTTTCTTTTCTCAGTTGTCGTCTATCCCAGGGCTAGATGATGTCACATTTGAAGTGTCTCCTGTAAGTGACACTAGGATCACAAATGAAACACATTCTGAAACCACTTCAGAGCAATCACAGGTAAGTAGTTAAGTTCCAGGAAACATGAGCAGATATCTTGGTTGAACCAAATAGACCTAATCAGCAGGTTTGAAGAAAGAAGTTAAATAAAAATGTTAACACTTTGCATAGTAATATTTTAAACCTTAAGATAGAAAATGAAGTTTGAAAAAAAGTTATTAGCTTTTCATTTGTTATTTTGAAGGGCTTCCTGAAGTTAATATTTTTCTTGCCTATAAAAGAAAGAAAACCTATACAGAACTAGGAAAAATCTTGAATATAATTGTTTTCTTCAAGTTCACTATGGAAGTTTTTTTCTTAGTTCTTATAAGAAATGTATCTTTTAAATGTTTTATTATAAAAACTTTCAAATGTGAACAAAAATAGAATAGTACAGTGAATACCCAAATGCCCATTACCTGGATTCATCAGTTAAGATTTTGTTGCAAATGCTTCATCTTTTTTTGTCACTTACTGAAGTGAATTCCAGGCATCATGTTATTTCACCCCTGTATAATTCCTTGTGAAAAGTTCTGAAATTTTTTGGTGTAATCACAATGCCTTTATCATATACAATATAATTAACAATAATTCCCTGGTAATATCTAACTCCCTGTTGCCTGAAGTCTGCTCCGTGGGCCAGCAGCCTCAGAATCACCTGAGGGCTTGTTAGAAATGCGGGATCTCAGGTTCTACCCCATACTTACGGAATCAGAATCTGCATTTTAACAAGATTGCTATGTGATTTGTAGACTCTTGAAATTTGAGAGATCCTGATCTAAGAAATACCAGTTGTCTTAAAAAGTGTGTTTTGGGAGTTTATTTGTTTAAATCAACATCCTAGTAAGACCCATGCTTTGTGTTTGTTTCGTATGTCTTAATGTTCATTTATGGTCTGTATAAATTTAAATTTTATATGACTTTTTATTTCAAGAAATAAAAATTCTTTATTGTTTAAGAACAGATAATCTCTAGTGTATCTCAGTGAGGTATTAAAATCCAAAATAAAATAATCACTAAAATGGTGGTCTAACAAGTAATACCAAACAAGCAGACTTCCTATCTGTATGGAATTCTGCATTTGTACCTGGAGGTACTTTTCACAGGATATTTTTTAGATCATGATGGTGTTGACCATGATGATAATAACTAAACATGTAAAGGTTTTTTACTGTGTGAGGCGTGCTAAGTGCTTTTTATAAATTAAGTCAATTCTCACAACAGCCCTATGTTTACAGATATGTCAAATGAGGTACACAGAGGTTAAGTAACTTGCTGAAGGTCAAACAGTAAGAGCTGGAATTTTAACCCAGGCAATCTGGTGTCAAGAATCCTAGCTCTTACATGCTATACTGCACTGTCTCCAGCACCTGTGTTGAACTTGTTAAACATATTGAGTACATGTGGTGCAAGGCCCAGTGGGAGGAGCCATATATTTAGAGATATTATGTATTTGGGGAATGAATTAGATGACCATTTACTTAATAATTAGATATTAGAAAATTTAACATCCACTTAATATAACAAATTCCATTATGATGGCCACTGGAATATATATAATATACAAGAGTAAATCCAGATGTTTAGAGGAGTTTAACTTCACAAGGTTTTTTCAGTTAAAGATGGACCATCCTTTCTCTAGAACAAGGCATGTGTAAAAAATATTAAATGTTTCCACCCTACCTAGTAATTATTCTTTGTAGGATATTAACTGTCATATGTTTCTATAAATTTCTAAAATGGTATCTAACTTTTAATATTAATTTTTCCAGGTGTTATTGTGCATGCCATCTATAATATGTATTTTAACTTACGCAGCTGTGTTGGTCTTGCCTATTTAAGGTCTCAAAAAATTGATTATGAGTAATCACAACTGAATTATCTAAAATTCAGAATGACCTGATATTCTGGCAGTTTTATTTAAAAATAGTATATTGGGCTTCCCTGGTGGTGCAGTGGTTGAGAGTCCGCCTGCCGATGCAGGGGACACGGGTTCGTGCCCCGGTCCGGGAAGATCCCACATGCCGCGGAGCGGCTGGGCCCGTGAGCCATGGCCGCTGAGCCTGCGCGTCCAGAGCCTGTGCTCCGCAACGGGAGAGGCCACAACAGTGAGAGGCCCGCGTACCGCAAAAAAAAAAAAAAAAAAAAAGAATATCCATATTAAAAATAGTATATTAATTCATTTGGAGAATTTATGAAGTGTTGTTGGCTTCCTGAGCTTTAAAAATGTCCTAAAACTGTGTCTTGATTGGATTAATAAAATCAGCATGTTCAGCATGTTCTTAATATTGAAATCAACTTTTTAATTTCTTCTCCATTGTTTTTAGTTGGTATATTTTATGTAAAATATTTTGAAATAGACTGAAGTATTGCTTAACACAGAATTTCCATTGACATTACAGTCAACTCACTTATCAGATGAAGGATAATCATGAACTTTTTTTTTAATCATCCATTCATTGCAATCTCCAATCTATTGATATATATGAGTCAAAGACCCAAGGTTTGCATGCTGATTTTTCTGCAACTTTAATTTCATGTTTCAGATCTTATCATTACTCACAATAGAACATCCAATTGTGCAGATTGAGATTAATTTGAGAATAAAATGAAGGACAGTTGAGAAATATGATAGAGGATTTGAGTCATTCAAATAGCAAAGGTGTAAGACCTGATATAATTAAACCTTGTTGAGGTCTTAGTTATTAGGCCAAAGTTAAAGGCTGAGTTTTAAAATCCATTGGTCTTATATGTAATTATCATTTGATCCATTGTGCCACTGTATGAGTTTATTTTCCCTATTTTTTTAAAAGCATACTTGGGTCTTGTTTGAATTTTTTATTTAATTAAATGTTTTGGACAGTTTGTAATTATGTATTTTACAGATGAATGTGTATATATACACACACATACACACACACTTGAATGCACACTTTTGTACACTTGACACTGTCATATAACAGGAGTAACCTAAAGAATTTTTGGATGTTTTATTTGCTTCAGCATTTAAAAGAGATTTAATTTATATTGGAATTATCTGAGGAAAAACCTTAACATATTCATATTCTAAAAACTATGAATACCTAAGATTTATTTACATTTCAGCATAGATACGTAGACATAAAATTGATTTTATTCAGTTAAGGAACTTACTCTTAATGCTAACATACAGATAGTGAGTGAGAATTCACTAACTAGACTTACTCTAAATGTTTAGGTTGATAGAAAAATCAAGAACTGTATATAGACAGTCCTAGCTTTGCACTTAACTGAAGATAGGGTTCCAATATGGACAAGTTTCAGTTAACATCGTACCACACAAAGTTGAGAACTGCCTATATGATAAAAACATTTTTGTCCATAAAGACCATTCTCCAGTATTCTTCGTTATAAGTAGTAGTTTTTATAATGTTAATTTCATCAGTAGCTGAAATATATAAAAATATAATTTTGTCTGAGAAATGGGTTTCTCTTCCACAAATTCTCCAGGCATTGCCTTTAAAGATGTTAGAATAGCCATATCCACTTAGAACAAGATTATTCAATGAATGAGGAATATAATTGTGTAGATGGTATAGATACCCAGAAAATCAATTTTCTGTCTGCTACAGTTGTACATTTGACAAATCATTTGACAAATCAAATAGATTTATTAGCTTTATTAAAAGTTTTATTAAAATAATAGGTCCATCAATAATTCGTTTTTGTTTTTGTTTTTGCGGTACGCGGGCCTCTCCCTGTCGCGGCCTCTGCCGTTGCGGAGCACAGGCTCCGGACGCGCAGGCTCAGCGACCATGGCTCACGGGCCCAGCCGTTCCGCGGCATGTGGTATCTTCCCGGACCGGGGCACGAACCCGTGTCCCCTGAATCGGCAGGCGGACTCTCAACCACTGCGCCACCAGGGAAGCCCAATAATTCATGTTTTATATCAGCACTTGGGACAAGTAAAGCAGAATTCTAATTTTTTAATGCCATGAATATATTTACATCTTTACGGAACAATATAGTGTTGATATTAAGTGTAACTTCCTCTGAAATCATATTTAAGTATTTGTAAATATTTGGAAACATATATCCCATAATTAAATTATTGGTAAATTTAGAAATATGATTTTTTTCGGATATTGATTGCTTTAGAATTATAAAAAGAAACATCCCTTTTAAGTAACATGACGGACCCCTTTTGTGAATTGTCTAAAGTTTTATATGCAATACTCTCTACAGCTGAACAGTTTACAAGACTCTGGACCACAGGAAAGTGAAGTAACACCAGAAAATATCTTAACTGTAGCCAAGGACCCAAGATATGCCAGATATCTCAAAATGGTTCAAGTGGTAAGCTAATTTGGTCTGTCTTCTCTGTCTAGCAGCCTCCTCTGAAATTCTTAACTCTGAAGGTTTCATTGTTATTTTTTCAATCTGAGAAAACTGCTAAACCGAGTGGCCAAGTTTTCTACTCTCTTACTTCTTTTCTATGTTTAATGAATGCCCTGATAAAGAGTAAGCAGAAGTCAAATCTTTCTCATTAAAACTCACCTCACACTTCAAATTAACATAGTTTAGTATAGATTTATGTAAATTTTTTGCTTTATGTAATCTTTGCAAATCTTGGATGTATCAGATAGAGGAATGAAAGTGGACTATTCACTTAGTAAATTGTATGGCTTTAGCTTAATTTCCTGTATGCTAACACATGGTTTTTTGTGTATTTTTATTCTGAATTTCACCTGTCAATAGTTTGGTTCATAGAAAAGAGCGTAAGTCACTTGGCCGTGTAAGGTAATGCTTTTAATATTATGACTTGAGAATGTATATTTTTTCTAAGAAATCATTACATGGTATGATGCAAAAAAGTACAACACAATATTTGCTCTTCTGTAATAGCAGAAGTTAATTTCATTCCTGTAGAAAGTCCTATTACAGTAGTTGAAGGAGCTAGCTGTCCTTTTTTCAGTTGATCAGAAAATTAATGCTTCTGTAAAATTCTGTTATCAGGCAAAAGAAGGACTAATATTAAAGAAGAACAGTTTTGCTGTTCTTGGCATTATTTATCACCAGAATAATTTAAAAACTAAGACTGTCTGACAACCAGAAATAGTAGATTGGCTTATTTAGAAGCTACATTGGTGACAATGGGGAGAAGAAAGTACATTCACTTTTTCTAGCTGTCAGAAGTAGCTGTGTCACTTTCAAAATTCTTCATTGACAGTCAGAGCTCTGGGCTTTAGGCTTTGGGGAAAAAAACAGACTTTGGGTTGAAAATATATAAATTTTTAAACTAATAAAAATAAAATAGAGCTAGTTTGAGTGTGAATATGATAAATGAATTTTTAAAACTAAAACCCAGGAAAGCTTAAGCTAAGCTTAAAATATGGACTGTTAAAAACTATGTCTTTGACACTTTCAAACAAAAGATGAAAAGTTTCAGAGTAACTCTGCAAGGCTTTTTATTTCGTCTCTTCTTGCCTAACCTATATAAAATAGGAAATGGGAAAATCTACTTGATATCTATGACTGCCTTGAAATAGTTGATAAAAGACCACATCTTAGGATAGTTGTTATATTCTTAATACATTGCCTCTGACTTTACAAGAATTTGAAAAATCCTCATTTTCCTTTTCAGTATTAATCCACTGTCCTTTTATTCCACAAATATTTATTAAACACTTACCCTAAGGTACCATATTAGATATTGTCTAGATTTCTTTAGCCAACTAAGGTTGCCAGACACCGCTTGACATTTTTATTTTTGTTATTAATTACTTAGACAAATTTCATTGCTTTTCAGAATTTCATATATAATATATATCATATGTTTGCATGTATATATATAAATGATTCTTTACATATTTATTCTTCTAATCATGTAGCTTGCCATCTCACTAGGAATAAAAGCCAAAGTCCTTCAGAGGCCCGTGAGATGCTATATAATTTAGTTCCCTAATTAACTTTCTTTTTTTTTTTTGGTATGCAGGCCTCCCTCTGTTGTGGCCTCTCCCGTTGCGGAGCACAGGCTCCGGACGCGCAGGCTCATTGGCCATGGCCCACGGGCCCAGCCGCTCCGCGGCACGTGGGATCCTCCCAGACCGGGGCGCGAACCCGGTTCCCCTGCATCGTCAGGCGGACGCGCAACCACTGCGCCACCAGGGAAGCCCCCTAATTAACTTTCTAATCTCATCTTCACTCACTCTGCTCCAGCTCTACTGTCCTCCTTGATGTTCCTTGAATAAATATATGGACAGTTGCGTGTCTTGGGGCCTTTGCATCAGTTCTCTCTGCCTGAAACACTTTTCCCAAATATCTTTATGGTTTGCTCCCTCTCTTCCTTCAAATATTTGCAGAAATATTACCTTCTTTCTAGTCCCATTCCTTTTATTCCTTCCCTACTATATTTTTCTTCATATAACCATCTAATTATATGCAAAATACTACATATTTTACGTACATTGTTTGTGTCTCTACTGCTCCTAGAATATACACCTTTTTGTTTACTGCCCTATTCCCAGTTCCTAGAACCATACCTGGCACATAGTATTTACCTATGAATGAAAATGACAGTATTTTTCTCTAT
This sequence comes from Physeter macrocephalus, assembly GCF_002837175.3. Taxonomy (NCBI): domain Eukaryota; kingdom Metazoa; phylum Chordata; class Mammalia; order Artiodactyla; family Physeteridae; genus Physeter; species Physeter macrocephalus. The sequence goes on along the minus strand of NC_041219.1, from coordinate 35,107,398 downwards.
ACTGTTTTAATTTTTGATAGGTTTTGGTGATAGATTTCTGTTTTACACTAGCTCAGTGGTTTTTAGAGTAAAAAACTTGTTCAAGATATAGGTTTCTAGGTCCCACCCTACTAAATGAGAATCTCTGCAGTTGGGACTCAGAGCCAGAGCATACGTGCTTTGAGAAATGCTCTTCTGATTAAGAACTGTTTAAAAATAGTTTACACTGTTTTTTGTGGTTTTTTTAATAAATTTATTTAATTTACTTTTGGCTGCGTTGGGTCTCCGTTGCTGTGCGCAGACTTTCTCTAGTTGTGGCAAGTGGGGGCTACTCTTCATTGTGGTGCACAGGCTTCTCATTGCAGTGGCTTCTCTAGTTGCAGAGCACAGGCTCTAGGCATGTGGGCTTCGGTAGTTGTGGCACGTGGGCTCAGTAGTTGTGGCTTGCGGGCTCTAGAGTGCAGGCTCAGTAGTTGTGGTGCACAGGCTTAGTTGCTCCGTGGCATGTGAGATCTTCCCAGACCAGGGCTCAAACCCGTGTCCCCTGCATTGGCAAGCAGATTCTTAACCACTGCACCACCAGGAAAGCCCCTTTACACTGTTTTATAACACCAAATAATTTTTATCTCAAAACATTTAAGAAGTAATAAATTGTTAGTTTTATTTCTTATTTTTTAAACTATCTAATTCTGTAGCAGTATCTGGCACTTAGCTTTAGCCCATCCTTTTTGCTTGTTGTCACCATGAGCAGGGGTTTAATTTCTTTTGCCTCAGACTTTTTTATGTTTTTAGCCCAATTTCCTTGATTTTAGCCCTTTGCCTCCCTTCTGCATTTGGTACGGGTGTTTCTAATTCCTGAACATTTCCAGTGTTCTGGAAGTGCTGCTTCTTTGTGGTATCCTCCTCTTCAGGCACATGGACTTGGCCTTCCTTTGCTATGCTAAGTCATCATTCTTTTATCTGCTTTTAATTTCCATGTATTGTGGTTCGTGTATGCCTCTTAGTCATTAAAATTGGAGTTCGTGTTATTTCTTTTTGCCTTATTGTTTGGGGGTAATAATTTTCAAGAAGAAAGCAGGGACCAACGTCTTTGCTTTGAAATTATAAGTTCATCCAAGTTAAATTTAATTTTATTGTTTTTAGTTCATTGTGCCAACCTGTATCCCAGAATCTTATTACCCAACTTTTGTTTCCTACTGCTCCCTGTCCTACATTTCATTCTTCAGACAAAACCACAAAACTTTCTCAATATAAGCTCCATGCTTTCCCACCTCTGAATCTAGATTCCCCCTTTTCTTGACCACTGCATGTCCAAATTCTACTCATCTGACATGTTCCTATGAACACTTTCACTAAATTATCCCAGATTCTGAACCCACCAACACATAAAGCCAGAAGTGATATCTCCCTTCATCAATCTGTCCAACCACTTTATCTGTATTTTTTCTCACTTCATATGTTGTTCTTTGATAATTTTAAAATATCTTTATCTACTTGTGTTGAAAAGGAAATGAGTGGAAGAACTATATCTTGATCGATCTTTGTATTCACTTTAACACCTCACCTAAAAAGGTGCTCAATCAATATTTGTTTTTTTGTTGGTGCTTTTTTGTTTGTTTGTTTGTTTTGTTTGTTTTTTGGTTGTTTGGGGGTTTTTTGGCCGAGCTGTGAGGCATGCAGGGATCTTACTTCCCTGACCAGGGATCAGACCGGTGCCCACTGCACTGGACTGCCAGGGAAGTCCCAATATTTGTTGAATGTACTATTTTCCTGCATATTATAACTCTCTTTCTCAACTTTATGTCCCCCAGAAATGTACAAATGTGCTCCTATTTCTACAAGTTACCGATTTAAAATGTTTTGTAGAACCAAACCAAGAATAGACCAAGTAGAGGTCTCCCTCAATGTTGATGTGAACCTGCCAATCTTTATTCTTTCGATGATAGTTATTAAGCCATCTATAAATCCACTATTTGTCCTGTTTCCTAAGAATTTCATGAGTGACTGTCAAAATATCCAACCAGAGATGTAGCAACATGTTTGGCAATGCCCAGGATTGTCTTTCATTGGCATGGTCACTACTAGAGTTCCTATCACTTCTGCATCATCATTCAGTTCTGGCTTTTTGTTTAAATTTAAGTATGAAATCATTAAATCAGTTCCCCTCATTGCTTCCTCTATTTGTTGGAGGATGAAATTTTCAACAGGGTAACTTAGGAATTTATCAGATGCTCTGATTTGAACAAAATTAAGCTGCCAGTACAGGTAAAGAGCTAATGTCTCCACCCATCATGGCGGTATCTTATCCTTGTGCTTGTTTGCAACATGTTTTAGGAAAACTTGACCTAAATCCTCCATCTGTTCAGATGGCCAAAAAGTATGTTCCTTCTGACAGTACAACTATTGCCTTCTTTTAACCTCATTTAGGGATTCCTTTATCCCATGTTCAAGAATCTCCGTATACACGTGTATGTATTGGTTTAAAGGTATCTTCCGCCTTCCATTATAAAACATTGTAAGATACTCCTTTCAAATGCCAGTTCCCATTCATGGATTCCTAAGTGTTAATCCCTGATATTTACTTATGTTGAAATTTCAGGTTTGCTATATACAAATAGACACACACACACTTTTTTTTAAGCTATTGGATTTTTTTTCTATTTGTTTATATCTCTTCTCTTAATCAGTACCTGATAGTTCTTTTACTCTGCTTTTCTCCCCTGTGGTGTTATTATTGTTCATAGTCTTATAGTTTTAATTGAGGAATTTTTTTATCCTTTGATTTCAGTTTAAAGCCCCTTGATCATACCTATGGGTCTTGCTAAGCATAAAATTTTGGTTCTTCTGAACTATGTAACACTTTTCCAGGAGTATAATCATTCTAGTGTCATAAGTCATCACCTAAAGTATTGATTCAGCAGCATCTGCATAGCTAGTTGTGTTTCCTGTATCTGTATTTTTACAAAACTATAACTTTAAAGAACAAATTACGACACTACCCTGCTTTAGAAAATGCCTCACAGAAGTAGAGAAGAGTCATTAGAGACCCATTGCAATCTGTATTATTGAATCTTCCAATTTCTGTCATTGACATGGGAAGAATCTAGATAGCTTTGTATCTCTATACTCCAGGATAGTAAATTGCCTTCCTGTTTTTTTGTGTTAGTCTTCTATGCTGTTTATTCTTCCAAGGTGATTCAGTTCCTTGAGAGTGACTGAGAACAAACAGGGTTCAGAGAGATATAGGTAGAAAGAAAAACAAATTTGATGTAAGAGCCTAACCCCAGCTAATTCTAGAGGGTAGCTTTATTAGAAATTGCTTTATCAATACTAGAAAGTGTTTCACTTTCCCAAAAAGATTGTAGATTTTCATTAAAATGCCCAATTTTTCTCAACCTCAGAGGGTGACTAAGGTTTCTCTTGCTTACCCACCACTAAAAATTTACTTTTAGTTATTAACGTGGAGAAAGACCATATCAGCATAATTCATCAAATGAGTTCTGTTTTGTCTATTGGTATGATCTCAAGGAGTTTATGACCCACCATACCATTACTATGGATGCATGTTATCAAAGCTGAATTTTAGAAGCCTACATTCTGGAATTTAGGGAATTGTTTGTATCAACAAAAGGAAAGATAGCATGGTCTCCAGAAAACCTGTCTTTCTGAAAACATCACTATATACCAACAATATAAAAATCTACTCCTAAGATCCCCCAAATAACCATTCTGTACCCAAAAGGGAATTAACAGTGCCACAAGTTCTCTCCACTACTAAGGACAGTAATAGGATTTCTTTCATTTTTAATTGCCTTTATATTTTTGTCATTTAAAAATATGAGTTGCTGCTCCATAAGCAGAGTCTTTCTTATACCTGTAATTCCACATATGCTTAATTTCTCATCTTTTTCCAAAATATAATATTCTTCCACTCAGCATCTTAATACTTACTAAGTCCTCAACCCTCTTGTAATCTTTTCTCTTCCTTCCTTCCTGAATTGTTATTTAGAACTATGTCATTCTCTCTCATAAGACGGTGAGTGTGTTTCTCAAGCACTTTCAGCTTCTCCACTTGTATAAAAGTTTGAATTTGCTGACTACCCATGTAGTGATCACTCACTTCAGATAGGAAGACGTAGAAAGTCCTGTAACTTACAAACCCTGATGTTTTTAAAAAATTTCAGGCTCTCTGGGTATCAGGATGAACTACAGTCTTTTTTGGCTTTCTTTGTAAGATTCCCTGAAAACGTCCTCTTCCTGGGTCCTAGATATCTCTTGGAATGTATAGCTTTTATATTTGCCTTTCCTCACTTGTCACATACCTGTAAATCTACTTTAGAGACTAGGTAATTAAAACCGCTTAATATAAACTCCTTTAAACAGAAGCCAACAAAATCTTTCAAATGTCACAGGTACCAATGCACAGGGAAATAAGCTGTGCCCTTCTTTTTGGTCTCTGTACCTTTTTCTGTCACCCCTGGATTACTACCTTCTGTGAGGTACAAAATGATTACAGTTCCAGGAAGTAGTTACCTATGAGACAATTTGAATGCCTCAGGGTACACACCAAGATCTTTACTTCGTACTTCTGGGATGCAACATGCTATATAGTTTCTTAGCTTTGTCATGCAATCCTGTGTGACCATATTCAGACCGTATTGGCTCTTAAGGTCTCAGTCCCCTCAAACATAAAATGATATCTAAAGTTCTGTACATTTATGATCCATTAATTGATCTCCAAATTTGGATCTCAGTATTAATGAATGTTCCTGGAACACCTGCTGGCGTTTACTGGTTTGTTTTTTTTTTTCCTTTTAAAGCAAGTTTTACAGAAGATTTTTCAGTGAGTAATAATGTTGTGTTCCAGATATGGCAGGTAATTGATTCTGATTTAATGTTTGTTGTCATAATAGTGCAGCACAAGTCTTTACTAAATTATATATTGCATTTATAACTTAACTGGAATTGTGTGCATAGATCACTTTTCCACCAATTCTCCCCTTTTTACTGGCTGAGCTCGGTGAATCCTTTGCCAGTAATAAATTGTGCATTGGGAAAATTCGACTTCCACATTAAGAAGCTAATGACTTGTATTTTTTGAAACCATATTTGCCAAAACAGTCTCTTTGGACACTTAGTTTTTTTTAAAAGCTCTATTTTCTTTGGCTGGCTTAAAATGTGAATTGAATAATCTTGGTCTGGTGGTTCTGATGCATCTGTTGCCAGCAGTGGATGTTGGCCTGGGGAAATGTGAGTTCCATTACCTAAGGAAAGAATCTTCAACTGATTATTAAAGTTGTTCATCAAGAAATTATATACCTTGGACCTGGGGAAACTAATCAAGCATGAAGTAGAGTACTCTTTAGATAAGGTATAGTTTTTTAAGAGTAATTGAGGGCTTTAAAACCTTGTTTGGGACATGACCCACATGTGACTTCCCATGGTCTAGAGAGTTCCAGGGTAGGTTCCTCATCAGTGATGGGCAGTATAGTCAAAAGGAGGAGCTACTGGTTCATATATAGTCAGAGCTATGGAAGACACTGGTGCAGATTTAGTTTAACAATTATATGCTATTTTTTATTTTTATTTTTAATTCTGTAGGTATTTTAATATGTGTTTTGTTTATAATAGCTAAAGTTTACTAACCAGTATCAAGGTCAGTATGTTTTGATTACATAAAGGTTTGGGGGCAGACAATTTCCTCTGGTGTTTTAGCATCACACTGTTCATTGAAGGTAAAAGCTAGCATGTACAGTGATTGATTTCCCACACATACGAATGTAGATAAAGAAAAGATACAGGCGAACATACATGTCTGTTTAATTAGTTGTGTAATTTAGCCAGCTTTGAAAATTGAAAAGGGAAAATACTTTATCCTTCTCACTTCCATTTCCATTTGAGTATAAAAGAGAAGCAAAGCTTAGCAGAATGGTAAACTGCATGAGTAGTAACTTTGAGTTGGCATAAGTGGAGCCCAAGTGACGACAGTTATCCTGCTTCCTCTACATTCTCTCTTGCATCAAATGCAAGAAGGATTGGATAGAGATTTTCCCTAAGGCAGAAAACAGCGACAGTTAGCTGCCAATTGAGAGCCCCTGAGGTAACAGCCTATGCTTTGCCATGGCCTGAGTATCTAGAAAACCTAGAAACGGGTACTTTTTGTTGTATCTGTGGCAAAAAACAAAAAAAAAAAACAAAACAAAAGCTACCCAAGTTACTTATTCTCTGCTAAAGTCAGTGAACTAACCTCTAAGGAAACCATGTGTAAAGAATTATTATGCCAGTTTTCCAGATTATGATTTTTCAATATTATGGCTTCCTTTTGAATCCTTCCCAAGTTTCCTTGAAATTGAAAGTTAGGGAGGCCAGAACCAGTCATACCATGTACACATTTAGGGTTAAGAAGTATTGTTTTATGACTTATTTACCCTTTTGTTTATTCCTTATTTTATTTTTCTCATATATTTTTGTTAGAGAGCAGTAAACAATAATATTGCTAAATTCAGGTTTTAAATTTCTTGCTTTCCTGATGTATTCGTTTTTCCTGATTTCTTGTTTTCCTTAGAACACTGAAGGGAAAACACATAGTGGGCAGACCCTACAAAGTTAGATGGTTGTCAGTATCCATTTGGTAATATTATATGCACCTGCCTTGATGCTTATCTATTCCTCATATTTTCTTCACTAATACCACTTTTGCCATAATCATACAGCTCAGAATATTTTAATGCTTGCATATTTTCCATTATAGCTATCCTTGTGTGGCATTCAATTGCCATGAAAGTAATTTTTTTTAAGTTTCTTTGTACCTCTTTTTTTTTTTTTGGCTGCGTCGGGTCTTTGTTGCGGCGTGCAGGCTTCCCTCTAGTTGTGGTGCACGAGCTCTAGAGCACACGGGCTCAGTAGTTGTGGCATGCAGGCCGCATGTGGCATGTGGGATCTTGGTTACCTGACCAGGGATCGAAACTGTGTCCCCTGCATTGGAAAGCGGATTCTTAACCACTGGACCATAAGGGAAGTCCCGCCATGCAAGTATTGATCTGAATAATTTGTTTATAGGAACTAGTTGTTTAACCGTAACTGTTTTTATTTATGGTGCTTATAACCTCTGGAAAATATATACATATTTTGAACTGTGAACTTCAGGAGGGTTTAGAATTCTCAGTCATATTTGATGAATGGTCATACATCAACAAGCCAGTGTACACAGATGCCAGTCTCTCTTAGAGTTGTAGGGGGATATTTGGTTGCTGTATGAATTCTTTGATTTTTAGTAATGTATCAGATAATTTAAATTAATTCAAATAAAACAAAATTTAAAGGAGGAGTAAGTGCAACATAAGAGAATTCGGGCACAAAATAATATTCTTTTAAAAATAATTCATTAAGGTAATAAATTTAGGATGCTAAATTTGTCAAATCAGTTTTTCTTAAAACTGTGTATGAAGAGATTATATTTCTTTAGGAATTTATTCTCCATATCATATTTTTGTATCATCAGTATCATATATAAAGTAATTTAGATAATGTGTGGGACAGTTTATCTGAAACAGTCCTTTCAAGCCAAAACATTTAATTATTTATTTCAGTTTATTTATTTTGCTAAGTGCCAAAAAAATTTACTTCATCTACCTTAAATTCATTATAACACCATAACTCTATGCACTTCTTCCCACAAAAGAAAGAAAAGGGAGTAGAAGTAAGCAATCAAATACAGAGGAGAGAACTTTTAGAGGGTAAGCTTAAGGTAGTTTTGAATTTAATAGGAATTTCATTTAAATGATACATAAAATGGGAACCAATAAAGACCAGGGGATTTAGCAGAAAAATATTTTTATCTTTTGACTTCGTATCTTTCATTCCAACTAATTTAAACAACTCCTTAACTCTTATGATAGAAGTTGTGACAAAAGGAACAGTACATCGCTATTAAAGTTCATAAGGAAGCTTTTGAAGATTGCTAATAATGACAGTTTTTATACTTGCTGAAATGTGTGGTATAGTTCTTTTACTCTGAAACCGACTCTAAAATTTTAGTTACCCAACTTTGATTTTTCAGTGCCCTTCTATTTTTTTTTTCCTACTGACCACCTTTGCCAGAAATAAGGGCCCTCACATAAAAGTTTTACAGATTGGTGAGGAGGAAATAATAGTAATGTAAATTAAGTAGTTACTTCATTAGGTTTACTCTTTTTAGAAATATTGTGATTCTCACCTTAACTATAAATTAGTCTGTCTAAGATTGTGTAAATTAATGGGAGAAAAAAAAATTAAGTACATTTCAAAATATTGAATTTTATTGGGAGAAAATGAATGAAAATTATCTATTCCTCTACCGGAGGATATCTACATCTTTTGTATTTATCTTAATACTGCAATTTTTAAAAAAATCTCCAGACGTAAATATATCTTACCAAAGTTTTTCAAAATGTAAGGCAGCATCCTAACTTTTCTTTTCTTGTTCTTTTCCAAGCCCAAGTTCACAAATGATTTTTATTCAGTTGGTTGGTTAGACCATGTGCTGGTGACTCATTGATTCATTGCCCTTCATTGTGGTTCTGAACCCACATGTAATGCCCAGTCTTGGTCATCTCTCTTTGAGTTAGGTCCCTATGGATCCCTAAGAGCATTTAATGAAGGACTCATAACACACCAGTTCAAACACATTACCACTGTCGGAAAACTACTTCAAAAGTGAATATTCTGTGGTTTTGATCAGTAGAATCATCCTTATAGTTAAATACTAAGAATTCTATTATGTATAGGTTTTATTACCATATTTGCAGATATTTCATTAAGTCCTCTTTGATAGACACATATAGTAATAATGTTTTCAAAAACTGAACAAGATTCCATCTGAATTTATCATATTGATACTTTTAATTAAGTATCAAATTCCAAAATGATTTGCTATAGAAATTCTTTTAAAGTTTTTATTCCTGGAAAGAAAGTATAATTAAATTTAGAAAATTCTGTTAATACATATTTCAGAGAACAAATATCATTTGAGTGAAATGAGGGATAGCAAAGCTATAGTGTAACTGACATGTTTATAATGGAGTTCTAGCATTAATTAACCTATCATAGCAAGACTTTAAATTTAAGATATTATCTTTGCTTTATAATGAAGGGAGGAAAATGGGTCTTCCACAGCACCAAATTACTCTGAAATTAACAAATATTTGAGCAGCTACAAAGAAAACACCATACACTTTTTTGGTCATTACACCTAATATTTATCATGTTAAAGTAATATTCAGGGGAAAAATGAACACATGGGGAAATCGATACAGCTGTATTTTGAATTGTCTCGTGACAATAGATCTCTGACTTTTTGAAATAATTTCTTTAAGGGTTTTTCTTGATAAGCATTTAGGTTAACTTTAGTTCCCATTTCTAAAAGGCACAGATGGAACTGCTAACATGTATTTATTTTATGAATAAAGTATTAGTAACTGCCTGGGCCCTGGTCATCATGGCCAGTGTCATTTTTGTCCATTTTGTCATGTGATTTGTTCTTACATCTTTAAAGATATCTGATGGGCAGTCAGTGAGAAATACTTTCTCACTGGGTTACTAATCTCTTGAGATAATCATTGAAAAAGGAATAATTTACTGTTAGCTCCATAGAAACCACTGTATATAGTGCTAGTCAAGATTTGTGAGCTGCTTTTTTGCCCACATATTTAGGTTCCAATTAATGACCCTTGGCGGCAACAGTATCTGATATTGTAATATCAGAGTATAGCATTTTCTAAATCTCTACAAGTCATTAGAAATAAAGCTTCCCTTTTTTTTAGGTAGCCATCATCGTCCACTTTACAGTGATTAAGAGGTTTATTTAAATTAATTTTGTATCCCTTCATGGAAAGCTTCCAGAAGGAGATAATTGAACATGTGATTGTTTTTGTTACGATTGTTCAGTAAACATTATCTATTATATAGATTATTTCACCTGAAGATTTTATTCTAAATATAGCACCTTACTAATATGATTCATAAAATGCAATATAGGTATTTTAAATATAGCACTGTTGAAAATCAGAAGGCAAAGAAATGCTTGAGTCCATTTCACTAAGTTAAAATTTAACTAAACGAAGCCTGATTGGAGGACTGGCTGCTTTTTCCCAACCCATAACATCTTTTCAATTCCTACTCATTGTTTTTTCCTTCGAATAAAAAAAGTACTATTCACCTACCAACTCAATAGATCTTTTCTTTATTGTTTACCTAAGTAGGGAAAAAAACTTCATATTTTCCATCTTTCATAACTGTATTGTGATTCAGGCTCATAAACTGAGAGGAAAAACTTGAACGTATAAGGAGTATTATTTTTTTTAACATCTTAGATGGCTTAAAAATCTTCTAGTCCATTCTCTACGTCTGTGTCTTTATTCCTGTCCTGCCCCTAGGTTCTTCAGAACCTTTTTTTTTTTTTTTAGGTTCCATATATATGAGTTAGCATACTGTATTTGTTTTTCTCTTTCTGACTTACTTCACTCTGTATGACAGACTCTAGGTCCATCCACCTCACTACAAATAATTCAATTTCGATTCTTTTTCTTTAAAATAAATTTATTTATTTTATTTTTATTTTTCGCTGCGTTGGGTCTTCGTTGCTGTGCGCAGGCTTTCTCTAGTTGCTGCGAGCAGGGGCTACTCTTGGTTGTGGTGCACCAGGCTCAGTAGTTGTGGCACACGGGCTTAGTTGCTCCGCGGCATGTGGGATCTTCCTGGACCAGGGCTCGAACCCGTGTCCCCTGCATTGGCAGGCAGATTGTTAACCACTGCGCCACCAGGGAATCCCTCGTTTCTTTTTATGGCTGAGTAATATTCCATTGTGTATAAGTGCCACATTTTTTTTTAACGTCTTTATTGGAGTATAATTGCTTTACCATGGTGTGTTAGTTTCTGCTGTATAACAAAGTTAATCAGCTATATGTATACATACATCCCCATATCTCTTCCCTTTTGCATCTCCCTCCTTCCCATCCTCCCTATCCCACCCCTATAGGTAGTCACAAAGCACCAAGCTGATCTCCCTGTGCTATGCAGCTGCTTCCCATACATATGTCCCCATATCTCTTCCCTCTTGCATCTCCCTCCCTCCAACCCTCCCTATCCCACCCCTGTAGGTGGTCACTAAGCACAGAACTGATCTCCCACTGCTATGTGGCTGCATCCCACTAGCTATCTATTTTACAGTTGGTAGTGTATATATGTCCATGCCACTCTCTCACTTTGTCTCAGCTTACACTTCCCCCACACCATATCCTCAAGTCCATTCTCTAGTAGGCCTGCGTCTTTATTCCCATCCTGCCCCTACGTTCTTCAGAGCCTTTTTTTTTTTTTTAGATTCCATACATATGTGTTAGCATACAGTATTTGTTTTTCTCTTTCTGACTTACTTCACTCTGTATGAGACCCTAGGTCCATCCACCTCACTGCAGGTAACTCAATTTTGTTTCTTTTTAAGGCTGAGTAATACTCCATTGTATATATGTACCACATCCTCTTTATCCATTCATCTGTCAGTGGACACTTAGGTTGCTTCCATGTCCTGGCTATTGTAAATAGAGCTGCAATGAACATTGTGGTACATGACTGTTTTTGAATTATGGTTTTCTCAGAGTATATGCCCAGTAGTGGGATTGCTGGGTTGTATCGTAGTTCTATTTTTAGTTTTTTAAGGAACCTCCGGAGTATTATTATTTTTAAAAAGGGAAGTCATTTCTATTAGATTGAGTAAGAGAGTTTTTTTCCTCTTCTAATCTAAAACTTTAGGAGAATTTCAACATGATTTATAAAGGAATTTAGTATCTTGGCTTTCATTAACATAATAACGAATAAATGTAAATATTGACAGTCCTGTAAGCCTCCAACAGTTTTTGTGATATAAGAAAGTAGTGTTTAACTATTAGTGTTGCCATTGTAATTTCATTAGTGTGGCTTCTTTACACACTTTCTCCAGTGACGCAAATACAGACATGATTTTTTGGAACATCAGACTTATGGCTGCCTTCTCTCTTCATTACTTATGTTGGACAAACTGCCATTATCACTTGCCAAAAATAATCCCACAGTTCAGTAGACTTCAGTTTTGAGGTCTCACATGTCCTCCTTAGACCACCAGTAGCTTTGTCTCTTGGAGATCAGAAATTGGACACTTCTTTTTGATGTTTAACGAACCAGACTCCGTTTCTTAACCTCTAAGGAAGAATATAGCAAAACAACAAATTTTCTAAGCAGCATCTCTGGAAACATAGCAGCAAATCTCTTTGGAATGCATCCTTTGGAACATTGGCCAAATTATTTTTGTATCGAGCTTTTAATCAGATTTGTATTAAGGTGATGATAATAGTAAAGTCTTTAATAGGGTAAGATATTTAATAGGGTAAGTAAAGTCTTTAATAGGGTAAGTTATATGTATTTTCCTTTATCTATATTCATATACAGAAATGACTAAAGACTCACCAAACTTCGGTAGTATCTGTATTCTTGTGATGTAACCAGCTTCAAGAAACTAAGGATAAAATATGGAGCTTATAGATTCAGGCTTCTCTTATTCTTATACTCTAACCAATTCCATGAAACTAATGATAAAATAGGAAGCTTATCAAATTTCACCAACTTCCCTGTTCCCCAGTTCTCCCTTCCCACCTACTGCCTCCCCCTCTCCAACCCCATACAACTTTCTCTGCTATATTTTAGGAAACTTTTTTCAATCCTCATTTCTCCTCCCTTCTGTTTTCTCGGCTTTATAACTTATTTATATAACCTTTCCGATGATATCCTGTGGATTATGCTAAAGTATAATAAATAAATCACATAGTTGAGTTTGTCGAAAGACCTTACACCATCAAACCATAGTTAATAAAAACTGAGAGGTCTTTTTAAGTTTGACCTTAACTCTGCTCTTTTTCCCATTTCTCCCTAGCACTTCAGAGTTTTTTTAATGAAATGTTTCAAACTCCTAACTTTCCCTGTTATACTAAAGAGTTGAGTGACATTTAATTATCAAGTAAAAATTTCCAGCCTTATAGTTCAAGTAGTCAGCTTTCTCCTCTACTATTAAAATTAAATAATTTTTATTACAAAGTTATTATTAAGTACATTTTATTTCAAAATCTTTCTCTCAAGTCTTAGCTCCAGATAATATATTTTTAAAGTGGTGCAAATTGTGATCTTGTGCTTACTTTATTCCAAATGTAAGAGTCTGTTCATGCTGGATGCCCCAAAGCAAGTAATTGCTTTTTTTCTATCTTTCATTTATCCTTAAGCCTCATAAGCTAACAAAAGATCCAAAGTTTTATCTTCTAGCTTCTTTGTCTTCTTAACCTACCATATTTCACTTTTCAGAATACCTTAAAGATTGCCCCATGGAACAATATTGCTTTCAGAAGTATGGTTTTCAAGAGAATTCTATGATGATGCATTTATTTTCATCCATCTAGTATTTAGGTTGCATTTAAAGTGTCTGTTGTTTGCAGATGTAGAGAAAGAACTTGAGGACACGGGGAGGGGGAAGGGTAAGATGGAACGAAGTGAGAGAGTAGCATTGACATATATACATTACCAAATGTAAAATATATAGCTAATGGGAAGTAGCCGCATAGCATAGGGAGGGTGGGAGGCAGACGCAAGAGGGAGGGTATACGGGGATATATGTATACATATAGCTGATTTACTTAGTTATACAGCAGAAACTAACACACCATTGTAAAGCAATTATACTCCAATAAAGATGTTAAAAAAATAAAGTGTCTTGTTATCGGAGTCTTAACAGATTATATTTTACCAATTTATAATATAAAACATAACAGTTATGAAAATGAATGTATAGATGGGCCTGTAAATGACAGCCTTGCCTCTTTCAGGAGAGAGTCTTCCTGGTAACCTGTGAATTTGAAAAACAAAAAAGCCTTTGCTTTCCCAACCTCCTGTAACCTAGCAAGCTGTAGAGAACTTGGACTTTTTCTCCTCCATAGCCAAAATAAGAGATTATGGTTGTACAAGGCATCTTATGACTCTTTCTACAACAGTCTTTTTTGGGCTTTTTTTTTTTTTTAAGTGAGGATTAAATTTTTAATACATTTTCTGATTTTAAAAATGAGGATTGTAGTTAATAATCTGAACTTAATTTGGCAAAATCTGTAACATTTCTATGAGAGATACATGGTCATTAATTTTGAAAGCTCTGCATATTGAATTTATAATCCATTTGACTCATATTTTTTACATATACTTGCCTGTATCTCAACGCAGATTTATTGGATGAAATGTAAGATAAAATCAGCATTTTGGAGGGAAATAGCTGGACAAGTATATATTTGTTCTTTAAAATATTTTTGAAACAAGCTTATGTATGGATATATTATTTGAAAATTTATATATGTATTTCTGAGTCTTTGTGTTTTTTATTTTAAATAAGCTCCTATCCCCTCTTCAAGACTCACCTCAGCAAATTCTTTGCTGGTCCTCAACTCAGTCTGCCTTTCCTTGGGTCTAACCTTGCCCATTATGCAGGTCTCTGTTATCAATTTTATGACTGTATTGTGATCATCTTTTTAACACATCTATTAGACTGTACTCTCTGAGGGCAGGGGCTGATTATGTTGTTATTTTCTCAGCATAAAGCACTGTGCTGCCATTGTGGTGTTTAACATTGAGGTGTGGGATTGTGATATCAGAATTCTACCGCTAACCCCAGTAAATGTATTTCTAACCCTGTAAGATCCCTGAGACCAGAAAATACACAATGGACAACTGCAGAAGAAAGCAAGGGAACCTTAGCTGGGTTAGTGCAGAAACTTCAGGGTAGGGCTCTGCGAAACTGGACGGGAGCATCAGAGCTCCTAAGGGGCCTCTTCTATACCTTAGGTTCAAAACTGAATGTCACAACTGGCTAGTGACAAGGGAGGGCCAAAGAGAAGAGTATGCAACAGCATAGAGAGGTGACTGAGCTTTTTCCCATGTGGACTCTGGCTCAGTTTACCCTTTCTTCATGTGGGATGAAAAGATATGAGGAAGAGGGTCCCAACCATGTATACAGCCTTTTAAAGCATGGTGACCCCACTTACTTTTGAAGGTGGTATAATCAAGGTCCTCAAATTTAACACATCTGATTAGTGTTTCCTCATCTTTTGGGGAAGAGGAGGAGTTGACAAAGAGACTTGACTGCATCTTCTCCCCTTAAAGCTTTATAAGTGAGCTTTCAATAAATGTTTATTTATACATCAAATTAGTCCCCTTTTCAAGTAAATTTGTATTTATTTCTGACATATCCTCTTCTTACTGTTTTGATGTTCTTATCCTGAACTTTGAAATTCACATGTTCTCAATGTTTTTGTGACTTACACACTTCTAGGATTATCATTACATGGTGTTTGTATTGGTATAGAGAAGATGTGTAATATAATCCCAAGAGAGTTCTTGAATTCTGTTTGACCTTTTTGCATAATGTGTCCAAGTGAAATTGGACCATTTGCTTATGAAAAGAACATAGACATAGCTATACTTAAGAGTAGAAAGCTCTGAAATCTTTTATTTGAAAAGACATTTATTCATATTGTTAAGTATTCATGGCACCATCCCAGCCAAGGCCTTAATCATTTGACTTATCAATGTTTTCTTTCTTTTGGTGATATAAGAAGAATGAGAATATGATATCTGGCTTCTATCCAGCAGAATTAGTAATAGATAAGCTCAAATGATTTAATCTGGGCTTATGTGGTACTAGATAGCACTGATTCCATTAAGTCAGTTAAAATGTATACCTTATTAGATTATTCAAGTGCTATGCACATACTAATATAAAAGCAAAATGAGAGCTATTTTAAATAATGAACCATCTAAAAGGAGGCTTTTTTTCCTGGCTTCTATTTTTTATTTTTTTTCCAGTTTTATTGAGAAATAATTGACATACATCACTGAAAAGTTTAAGGTGTACAGCATGATGGTTTGATTCACGTATGTTGTGAAATGATAACCACAGTAGGTTTAGTTAACATCCATCACCTCATATAGATACAATAAAAAGAAAAGAAAAAAAATTCACCTGTGATGAGAACTCTCAGGATCTACTCTGTTAACACTGCTGTATGATATAAGGAAAAGTTATCTATAGTCATCATGTTGTACATTACATCCCTAGTACTTATTTATTTTATAACTAAGTTTGTACCTTTTGACCATCTTCCTCCAATTCCTTCTACCCCCATCTCTTTTTCTATGAGTTTGGTTTTTTTGTTTTGTTTTGTTTTTAGATTCCATATATAAGTAAGATCGAACAGTATTTGTCTTTCTCTGTCTGGCTTATTTCACCTAGCATTATGCCTTCAAGATCCACCCATGTTGTTACAAACGGTAGGATTTTCCTGTTTTTTATGGCTGAATAATATTCCATTGTGTATATATACACTCTTTATCCATTCATCCTTCAGTGGACACCTAGGTTGTTTCCATGTCTCGGCTATTGTAAATAGTGCTGCTGTGAATATGGGGATGCAGACATCTTTTCAAGTTGGTGTTTCTGGGTTTTTTGGATGTACTCCCAGAACTGGAATTGCTGAATCATATGGTAGTTCTATTTTTAATTTTTTGAGAAAACTTCATACTGTTTTCCACAGTGGCTGTACCAATTTACAATCTCACAAACAGTGTGCAGGGTTTTCTTTTCTCCACATCCATGCCAGCATTTGTTATCTCTTGTCTTTAGATCATGGCCATTCTAACAGGCATGAGGTGATATCTCATTGTGATTTTAATTCACGTTTCCCTAGTGACTAGTGATGTTGAGCATCTTTTCATGTATCTGTTGGCCATTCATATATCTTCTTTGGAAAAATGTCCATTCAGGTTCTTTGCCCATTTTTTAATTGAATTATTTGGTTTTTTGCTCGAGTTGTATGAGTTCTTTATATATTTTGGATATTAACCTCTTACCAAATAAATGGTTTGCAAATATTTTTTCCCATTTCATAGGTTGTCTTCCCACTTTTTTTAAAAAATAAATTTATTTTATTTTTGGCTGCGTTGGGTCTTTGTTGCTGCGCACGGGCTTTCTCTAGTTGCAGCGAGCCGGGGCTGGCTACTCTTCGTTGTTGTGCTTGGGCTTCTGATCGCGGTGGCTTCTCTTGTTGCAGAGCACAGGCTCTAGGTGCACAGGCTCAGGAGTTGTGGCGCATGGGCTTAGTTGCTCCGTGGCACGTGGGATCTTCCATACCAGGGCTCGAAACCATGTCCCCTGCACTGGCAGGCGGATTCTTAACCACTGCACCACCAGGGAAGCCCAGTTTTCCCACTCTGTTGATGGTTTCTTTTGCTGTGTAGCTTTGTAGCTACATGTAGCTTGATGTAGTCTCACTTGTTTATTTTTTACTTTGTCTCATGCTTTAGGTATGATTTCCATAATATCATTACTAGACCCATGTCAAGGAGCTTTCTTTCTATGTTTTCTTCTAGGAGTTTCATAGTTTCAGGTCTTACATTTAAGTCTTTAATCCATTTCAAGTTAATTTTTATGAGTGGTACAAGATATAGGGGTCAAGTTTTATTCTTTTATGTGTGAATATCCAATTTTCCCAGCACCATTTATTAAAGAGACTGTTTTCTCCATTGAGTATTCTTGGCTCCCTTATCAAATATTTGTTGCTTGGGTTTATTTCTGGGCTTTTGATTCTGTTCCATTGGTTTATTTGTCTGTTTTTATGAAGGAGGTATATTTAATAATTGAATTATTATCTTTTGTTCTTTGCTTAGGGTGTTCCAGTCATGGCAATAAGAAACAAAATGATATCAGAAGGACTAGACCCAGATCTTCTTGAGTGAGTAATTCTTCTAATATATTGATATTACTGCCAAATGCTGAGTTTATCAGTGATAATAAAAATATTTCAAGCTCTATGTTTTTCCTATACAGTGTTTTATGGTTGAGGAGACCACCTTCATAAACAGTGTCTCTGCTATGTTTAAAAAGTGAAAAATCTGTGCTATGCTACTAAAACTAGCCTTAAGACATTTTAGGAGTAGTTTCAATAGATTGATGATGAATCTGTATATGCAAAAGGGATGGAATTTGATGACAGTTTTGTTGCACAGCAGTAGTGTCTACAAGAAGCAGTGCTCTTTTTCTTCCCATGCTACTTTTTTTCCTCCCTCCCTCCCTCCTTCCCTCCATCTCTCTCTCTCTTTCTCTTGAATTATCTATAGTTTTTTATTTAAGACCTTAGTGTATAGGAAATTTACTCTACATGATCTAGGTTGAGCCAGATGGGGAAATAAATAGAGTAACTCTTAAGTCCACAGTAATGGTTATTAGAAACTAGATATTGTCTCGTGTGAG
Source organism: Physeter macrocephalus (assembly GCF_002837175.3). Lineage (NCBI taxonomy): Eukaryota > Metazoa > Chordata > Mammalia > Artiodactyla > Physeteridae > Physeter > Physeter macrocephalus. The sequence goes on along the minus strand of NC_041219.1, from coordinate 35,089,076 downwards.
TTTTATAAAAAAAATTTTGAGAAATGCTGAAAATTTGTGGCTCAGAAATTTGACAGTAATTTACTCCATCCAGGCAAACCTGGCTACACAGCTCATCCTGGGTAAAATATATCATAATGGATTATTCAGAACTAGTCTCCTTTGCAAGTATCTAGACACTTGTAAAGAGTCTTTCCGGTTTGGGATTTTAGTTCACCCCAATGTATTTAGCTATGGTAGCTATGCAGGCATTCATACTGTACTAGCAGTATACTTTGGAATTTTTCTTGGCTCTCAGCCCTTCAAGAAAATGTATGCATTTTTTCCCTCATATATGCAATCTTTTCCTCATATTTTATCTTTCAAAATATGAAATTTAAGAATTTTTTAGAAGTCTGCAAGAACAGATTTCCCACATGTATCTCCATTTAGTATGTATTTCAGTAGAAAACAGTTCAAGTACAATGGTATAATTGGTAATTTGAACTAAAGCATCTCCAGGATATTTGGCATTTGCTCTGGAAATTGTTTCTGACACACTTTAAAAGCAGATGGATTGTGACATATACTTTAATGTGAATTGAACATATGGGTCCAATCCATTTTGGTACTCATTGGAATATATTTAACATTGACTATGACCTCTTTTTTGCTTCTGGAAATACACAGTAGACCTTCTATACTAACAAAGAGCTAAAATTACCTTCAAAATCATGATTTTTCTCTCTAGAGAAAATGTAATAAATGGAAAACTAACAGCCCTATAAGCTATAGGGCCTATAAGCAGCCCTATAAGAGCTGTAATCCAGTCCCTTTACCCCCTACTGGCTTCACTTCATCCCCTGCCCAGCCTAAACCTACTTCATTATCCTTTACTTCAACCATCTACCCACACTAGCAACTTGAAAGTCACCCTTGAGTCTTCCCTCCTCTCTACCCCTTAACATGTCAGTCACTGTGATTTTCTCTTTTTTAATCTCTCACATCTGACCACATGCCTCCATGCCATTGCTGTTTAGTTCAAGCCCTCATCGTTTTTCACCTGAATTATTATAATAACTCCTGATTGGTTTTCCTGTTCTCTTTCAATCTGTTGCTAAAAACTTAGTGGATCTCTTCATATAGTTCATCTCTTCATACATACAAATCTTTCTGTGATTCTCCACTGCCTTTAACATATAGCCTAACATCTTAGAATTGCAAATAAATGCTTTTATCATCAAGACTCTGGCTTCATTTCTTGCCATTCATCTATACTTCCCTATCTCCTGCAGCTGTAGCAAACTACTGGCAGTCTCTGAATGTATCGTTATCCTGGTGTCTTTGAATGTTTGTATTCCTCCCCATGGAACTTCCTTCCCCCATCTTAAATGGCTAGGCTGACTTCATATTCTTAAAGAGTCCATTTAGGTATCGCCATCTTAAGAAGTCCATGGATGGGACTTCCCTGGCAATCCAGTGGTTAATAATCCGACTTCCAATGCAGGGGACGGGGGTTTGATCCCTGGTCAGGGAACTAAGATCCCACATGCCGTGGGGCAGCTAAGCCCACGTGCCGCAACTACTGAGCCCAAGCACCACAGCTAGAGAGCCTGCGTGCCACAACTACAGAGCCCACGTGCTCTGGAGCCTGCCACAACTACCGAGCCCATGCACCTCAACTACTGAGCCTGCGTGCTCTGGAGCCTGCACGCCACAACTAGAGAGAAGCCTGCGCGCTGCAACGAAAGGTCCTGTGTGCCACAACTAAGACCCAACGCAGCCAAAAATAAATAAATAAATATTAAAAAAGAAAAAAAGAAGTCCATGGATGACAACCAAGGGGAGAACCCCCAGGACCCCCAATACTTCCTTGATGTATCTCACTTAGCAAGTTTGAGGGCATGTCATTGTCTGTAAACGTTGAGAAACATTCAGTTGCAAAGTGGTGCCAAGTTTTAGGGTAGAATTCCAGTAACAGTTAACATTTTCTTAACAGAAAAGCTGTTCTTCAACCACAGCCTGGAGCCTGAATTCTGACCCATTACCTCATAAGTACATGCCATTGGTCACAAGGGGCGCTGGTTGGAATAGGGTGACTCACTATAACCTATCACCACTACCGCTAGAAAACCAGCTCCCACTACATTTAGCTAGATATAAGTGGAATCAATCACCTTGTTAAGGAGGAATTCTGGCACTTTGGGAATCATGTTTACATAAAACTTAAGGAGCCTCGCTTTGAGGGGAAAGTCTGAGATGATAAAGGAGAAGAAAATGTGCCATCCAAGGAAAGAGTGTACTTTTATTTAGAATTTTATGTACATATTTGGCCTTAGCCAAGAGCTTTCAGTAAAGACTGTTCTTTTGTCTTTTAAGGTATAAACATAAGCTTTTTCCTTTAGCTTTAGGTAGTAAGACAGATTCATATTACTGTAAGAAGAAATAGTCTAGATCTGTTTGCACTGAGCAAAGAGCAAAACTGAGGTTAATATAGAAATAAATACTGATCAGAAAATACATTGTTATTCAGTTGGCTTGTGTATATAACAGTTTGGAAGCTGACAGTACGTAATTTTGCTATGTTTTCTTTGTTTATTTTTTTAACATCTTTATTGGAGTATAATTGCTTTACAATGTTGTGTTAGTTTCTGCTGTATAACAAAGTAAATCAGCTATATATATACATATTTCCCCATATACCTTCCCTCTTGCTTCTCCCTCCCACCCTCCCTATCCCACCCCTCTAGGTGGTCACAAAGCACCGAGCTGATATCCCTGTGCTATGCAGCTGCTTCCCACTAGCTATCTATTTTACATTTGGTAGTGTATATATATCCATGCCACTCTCTCACTTCATCCCAGCTTACCCTTCCCCCTCCCCGTGTCCTCAAGTCCATTCTCTACCTCTGCGTCTTGATTCCTGAGGTGGATGGACCTAGAGTCTGTCATACAGAGTGAAGTAAGTCAGAAAGAGAAAAACAAATACCGTATGCTAACACATATATATATGGAATCTAAAGAAAATGGTTCTGATGAACCTAGGGAGAGTACGTAATTTTGAACCAAAACAGTTTACACGATAAGGGAGAAGAGAGCCTGGCTATTTTCCTTCAAAAATGACTATCACTGAATTTTAGAAAGTCTATAAAACTGAAGAAAATGCCTGATAATTACCAAATAAATAGTATTGGTTTGCTACTTCTGAGTGATTATTTAATATTCTTAAAAATCCAAGTGTTTGAAAATAGCAATAGTGCTTATATAACCAAGAATTAGTTCTGTTTAGCTTGTAAAAATTAGTAAAAAAAAAAAAAAAAATGCCGTGAAATCAAAAGATATGTGAAAGAGTATCTTTTTCACCATCATATTCAAAAGAGTTTAAGGGGAAAGAGAATGGAAAATTTTAAGTTTTATCTGTTTTAGAAATATAGAACAGGTAAATCATGCCTTATAAATTTTTTCAGTCAATGCCTAGAAAAAAAAATGTTTCTCCCTATCCTGTTCTATGCTTACATTTATGTCCCATAACTAAGGTTACTATTATTACCTAGTAATTATTACTTTTACTACTCCAACATAAATAGACTAGCCTCTGGACCTGTCCATCAGGAGACGAAATTCATGACGGTTAAGGCTCAGGCTAAGGCAGACTTTAGAAATGGTCTACTTGCTGAGGTCCGGATTCTGCCCTGCCACTTTCTAGCTATATGACCCTGGACTAATTACCTAATCAATCTGTTCATCAGTTTCCTCATCAGTAAATGGGAAATAGAAGAGTTCACCCTTTATAGAGTTGTTCAGACTGAGTAAGAGAATGATGTAAGCACTTAGCACAGCTCTGGACAAGCAGTAAATGTTCAGTAAATGTTAGTTGTGATTTATGAATGTTTTAACAGAGGAATCTGTAGCAAGTTCTAAACAATTGGATTTACCAGGCTTTTGGATCCCAACTTGTTTAGAGTCCTGTCGTTGCCTGCATACCACTGTGTTCTCAACAAAGACATATTTAATGTACACAGAGTAATTATCCTTTTGAGTTATACTCTGTTTTCCCAAACTGAAAAATCTATATTTTAAACTTTGTAGTAAAGAACAGACTTCTGGGGCTTCCCTCGTGGCGCAGTGGTTAAGAATCCTCCTGCCAATGCAGGGGACACGGGTTCGAGCCCTGGTCTGGGAAGATCCCACATGCCGCGGAGCCACTAAGCCCATGCACCACAACTACTGAGGCTGCACTCTAGAGCCCGCAAGCCACAACTACTGACCCCGTGTGCCACAACTACTGAAGCCTGTGCACCTAGAGCCCGTGCTCTGCAGCAAGAGAAGCCACCACAATGAGAATCCCACGCACTGCAACAGAGTAGCCCCCGCTCACCGCAACTAGAGAAAGCCTGCACACAGCAACGAAGACCCAACACAGCCAAAAATAAATAAATAAAATAAAAAACAAAAAAAAAATATGGCTATTAGTTAGGCCAGGAGCTAGCAAATACTTTCTGTAAAGGGAAGACACAGTCTCTGTCATATATTCTTCTTTGTTTTGTTTTAACACCTTTTAGGAATGTAAAAACCATTCTTAGCTTGTGGTCTGGATTTGGCCTGCAGGCCATAGTTTGTCAACCCTTGAGTTAAGTTCTTCCAGAGATGTGACTACACAACACCCTCAAAGGACTATATCTCTCTACAGAGAGTCCAAAGGGTAAGACCCTCCCCTCACTCGCTGCCTTTTTTGGGAAAAGACTCCTGATGACAGTGACTCCATCCTAAGGAGATGAACAAATGAGGTGGTCATCAAAAATCTGTTCCCTCATATTGACTGACATAGTAAATAGTATGACCTAAAGATATAACAGACCAGTTTAAATTCATTAACTAAAGTAGTTATGGATAATAAAATATCCATGGATTTTTCTTTTCGCCAACTAGGGAGGGAACTGTACCATTGCTGCCTGAATTAACACTACCCAGGAGAAAAAACAACTGATAGCTAAGCTAAAGAAAAGCCAATCTGGCTATTTCATGTAGACACAGGAAATTGTCGGAACTTATCTTTGCCCCTCTTTTTTTTAAAAAAAAACCTTCTTATT
>NC_041219.1:35050597-35083963 GCF_002837175.3 Physeter macrocephalus | reverse complement strand
TGCGGGATCTAGTTCCCTGACCAGGGATTGAACCTGGGCCCCCTGCGTTGGGAGCGTGGAGTCTTAACCACTGGACCACCAGGGAAGTCCCCCCAAATAGGTTTTTTTACTCGTTTCATTTTTTTAGTTTTTGCTGAGCTGGGATTCCATTCAGGGTAATTATCAGTCCTTGACCACTGGCTGGCAGACTGACTAGAAAGTATAGGACAGATAAAAACAATGTCAGAAAATTGTGATTAGTCCGCTGTTGGAGACCTTGATCACAAGAGTAAGAAATAATAAAAATATCAAAGAGGTGGTGTTAAAAAGCAGTTGTGGGTCTTCCCTGGTGGCTCAGTGGTTAAGAATCTGCCTGCCAATGCAGGGGACACGGGTTCGAGCCCTGGTCTGGGAAGATCCCACATGCCGTGGAGCAACTAAGACCATGCACCACAACTACTGAGCCTGTGCTCTAGAGCCCACGAGCCACAGCTGCTGAGCCCGCGTGCCACAACTACTGAAGCCCACATGCCTAGAGCCCGTGCTCCGCAACGAGAAGCCATCACAATGAGAAGCCCGTGCACCGCAACGAAGAGTAGACCCTGCTTGCTGTAACTAGAGAAAAAGCCCGCACGTAGCAACAAAAGACCCAATGCAGACAAAACTAAAATAAATAAATTTATTTTAAAAAAAACAAAAAAAAACCAGTTGTGGTCTTCTAGTGTCTAGCAAGCAAGAGATAGAGAGTTGTTGGAAGTAAAGAACCCCAAGATAAACAGCAGAAACCCATCTTACCTAGGATGTCTGGCTTTCTTTTTCTTTATGCTATTAGACATTACATTGTTTCTCTGGCTGTGGGAATCTGCCACAGATTCCCACAAAGGGCGGGACATACCTGTCTTGATGGGCATTCAGAAACGGAAAGACCAAAGTATGTGTAATTTGAGTAAATGTAATGCCAAAGTAAGTCTTACGGGTTACTATGTAATATCAAAGTCAAAATTGTCTTTTTTTTTTTATAACTACCCCAAATGTCTTTATGTAGTCACTGCAATCTTAGTTCAGGAATTCAGTGTTTTGCTGTTTCCTTAAGACCACTTATTGCCATTGCATAGAGCTCTGAGAACAACACTAATTGACAAGTATAATGTGACGTTAAAACTTTGTATGTGCTCTAGTTGATGTTGAAAAGTGATTTGAATGATAACTATTGCACCCTCTCCCCACAATCCTCCTACTCAGCAGTAGTTTTACTAACAATGTTTTTGGCACTTAATCTGCTTTAAATTCAACTGTTTTAAATTTAAAGAAAATGAAAAATATCTTTAAACTATTTACCTACATAAATAAATGTTTTTCCAAAGAATGTTTATGATGTTTGGTGTCCTTAAAGTGGCTGTGGTTTTAAACACGAATATAAATATCTCTTTAATGAAAACAAATCAGACCAATGATATTTGTATTTTAAGACTCATTTTATGTACAGGATCAGAAAAACTAACTGAAACTAGCTTAAGCAAAAAGGAAAGTTATTGACTCACATACCTAAGAAGTCTAAGTAGGACAGAATCAGGGGGGCAGCTCCATCAGTACTGGCTGGCTGGCGTTCTCTCTCACCTGGCACCTCTGTCCACCTTTACTCCTTGGCATAATCATCCACTTCTCTCCTGCTGCTGTTGAGCTTCCTCCTGGAAAACAAGGAATTAGCAAATAATATTTGCTTTATATTGTGTAAATGGCTATAATATTGCTAGTTTTTGCCAACTGAAAGGAAAGAGAGCCCCTTTTCCATAATCCAAGGCTCATTTCTGGGGAAGCATTCTGATTGCCCGTGCTTGGGTTATGAGCACTCCCTTGAATTGATCTCTTTCCAGGTAAAGAGATTCTTCTGACCTGCCAGGCCTGGATTATGTGACTGTAACAAAGAAAGAGTATAAGGAAGGGATGAGGGCAATAGAGATTGTGGTTGATAGTCTTATTTATTCCCATAAATGGGAGAAAGGTGACAAATAAAATGCACACAGCATCTGGTATGCTAAAAAGTACTGATTTGTATATGGTTAGTACTTCCTTCTCCTTTCCTTTCTAAATTTTGGCTCACTTTTAGTTGAGGTCAACCTAGTAACTTCTTTGAAAATAGCCTGTGCACCTAGAGCCCGTGCTCTGCAGCAAGAGAAGCCACCACAATGAGAATCCCACGCACTGCAACAGAGTAGCCCCCGCTCACCGCAACTAGAGAAAGCCTGCACACAGCAACGAAGACCCAACACAGCCAAAAATAAATAAATAAAATAAAAAACAAAAAAATAGAAATAAAGAACAGACTTCTGAAATTGAAATTTAACTGGTCACACTCTTAATATTAGTAGGAGGGTGCAGTTTGTAGCATACTGATTTGGCTAAAGAAAGCAAGTTACTTTGCAGGCTTTAAACAGAACCAGCTCAGCTGGCATTTGTCCTGGACTTATCTATTCGAAGTACATTTATACCCTCCTCCCAGCCTGTGGAATGACCATGACTATGGTTGCCAGAAATAGAAGTAACCACCTCAGCCTACTTGTCACTGAGACAAGAGGAGATTCATTAGTGTTAACCAAACAGATACTGGAAAGCAAGAAAACTTTATTTAATTATATTTAAGGCACATCCAGCAGATTTTCTTGCCTTCTAATGGAATACCTTATCTACCAATGATCTTCGTCTGTTTCCTGCTACAGAACAATATAATGGATTAAAGGTTGGGTTTTGGCTGGTTAAGGATAGAATTGATCTCAATTCCCCGACTGAACAATTCCAAAAATAGGGTTTTTTGTCTTTAATATTTATTTTATTTATTTATTTGGCCGCACTGGGTCTTAGTTGTGGCATGGGGGATCTTCTTTGCAGCGTGCAGGATCTTTAGTTGCGGTGTGGAGGATCGTTATTTGCAGCACGTGGGATCTTTTAGTTGCTACGTGCGGGATCTAGTTCCCTGACCAGGGATTGAACCTGGGCCCCCTGCGTTGGGAGCGTGGAGTCTTAACCACTGGACCACCAGGGAAGTCCCCCCAAATAGGTTTTTTTACTCGTTTCATTTTTTTAGTTTTTGCTGAGCTGGGATTCCATTCAGGGTAATTATCAGTCCTTGACCACTGGCTGGCAGACTGACTAGAAAGTATAGGACAGATAAAAACAATGTCAGAAAATTGTGATTAGTCCGCTGTTGGAGACCTTGATCACAAGAGTAAGAAATAATAAAAATATCAAAGAGGTGGTGTTAAAAAGCAGTTGTGGGTCTTCCCTGGTGGCTCAGTGGTTAAGAATCTGCCTGCCAATGCAGGGGACACGGGTTCGAGCCCTGGTCTGGGAAGATCCCACATGCCGTGGAGCAACTAAGACCATGCACCACAACTACTGAGCCTGTGCTCTAGAGCCCACGAGCCACAGCTGCTGAGCCCGCGTGCCACAACTACTGAAGCCCACATGCCTAGAGCCCGTGCTCCGCAACGAGAAGCCATCACAATGAGAAGCCCGTGCACCGCAACGAAGAGTAGACCCTGCTTGCTGTAACTAGAGAAAAAGCCCGCACGTAGCAACAAAAGACCCAATGCAGACAAAACTAAAATAAATAAATTTATTTTAAAAAAAACAAAAAAAAACCAGTTGTGGTCTTCTAGTGTCTAGCAAGCAAGAGATAGAGAGTTGTTGGAAGTAAAGAACCCCAAGATAAACAGCAGAAACCCATCTTACCTAGGATGTCTGGCTTTCTTTTTCTTTATGCTATTAGACATTACATTGTTTCTCTGGCTGTGGGAATCTGCCACAGATTCCCACAAAGGGCGGGACATACCTGTCTTGATGGGCATTCAGAAACGGAAAGACCAAAGTATGTGTAATTTGAGTAAATGTAATGCCAAAGTAAGTCTTACGGGTTACTATGTAATATCAAAGTCAAAATTGTCTTTTTTTTTTTATAACTACCCCAAATGTCTTTATGTAGTCACTGCAATCTTAGTTCAGGAATTCAGTGTTTTGCTGTTTCCTTAAGACCACTTATTGCCATTGCATAGAGCTCTGAGAACAACACTAATTGACAAGTATAATGTGACGTTAAAACTTTGTATGTGCTCTAGTTGATGTTGAAAAGTGATTTGAATGATAACTATTGCACCCTCTCCCCACAATCCTCCTACTCAGCAGTAGTTTTACTAACAATGTTTTTGGCACTTAATCTGCTTTAAATTCAACTGTTTTAAATTTAAAGAAAATGAAAAATATCTTTAAACTATTTACCTACATAAATAAATGTTTTTCCAAAGAATGTTTATGATGTTTGGTGTCCTTAAAGTGGCTGTGGTTTTAAACACGAATATAAATATCTCTTTAATGAAAACAAATCAGACCAATGATATTTGTATTTTAAGACTCATTTTATGTACAGGATCAGAAAAACTAACTGAAACTAGCTTAAGCAAAAAGGAAAGTTATTGACTCACATACCTAAGAAGTCTAAGTAGGACAGAATCAGGGGGGCAGCGCCATCAGTACTGGCTGGCTGGCGTTCTCTCTCACCTGGCACCTCTGTCCACCTTTACTCCTTGGCATAATCATCCACTTCTCTCCTGCTGCTGTTGAGCTTCCTCCTGGAAAACAAGGAATTAGCAAATAATATTTGCTTTATATTGTGTAAATGGCTATAATATTGCTAGTTTTTGCCAACTGAAAGGAAAGAGAGCCCCTTTTCCATAATCCAAGGCTCATTTCTGGGGAAGCATTCTGATTGCCCGTGCTTGGGTTATGAGCACTCCCTTGAATTGATCTCTTTCCAGGTAAAGAGATTCTTCTGACCTGCCAGGCCTGGATTATGTGACTGTAACAAAGAAAGAGTATAAGGAAGGGATGAGGGCAATAGAGATTGTGGTTGATAGTCTTATTTATTCCCATAAATGGGAGAAAGGTGACAAATAAAATGCACACAGCATCTGGTATGCTAAAAAGTACTGATTTGTATATGGTTAGTACTTCCTTCTCCTTTCCTTTCTAAATTTTGGCTCACTTTTAGTTGAGGTCAACCTAGTAACTTCTTTGAAAATACTTCTTTTTAAACAAATTAAACTTAGTAAAGAGTTTAAAGTTAAACTTTTAAAAATTTTGCTTTTACTAAGACTTTTATTGATAATCTTGATGCCACAAATTATATAAATATGCTTATTAAAATATAGCTACCAAGCTAGTGCTTTTTATTGTAAGTACTAAAGGTTGAGATTTTAGAAAAATATACATGATAAATCATGAATATACTTATGACTTTATATATTTTTCTGCATTTTCCTGATGTACTCTTTTTTAGTGATTCACTTATATGTTTAAACTATTGAGAGGATTATGCAGTCTTCATTTTCAGATTTTAGTAATGAAGTGTAGCCAGTAGTTTAAAGTAGCAACCTTTTTAAATATATCTTTAAAACTTCTTTCTATGAAGAAACTTACAACGAACGTTTCATATATGTATATAGGGTCAAGCAAGAACAATTCTGATCATAACATAAAAAGCCAAATTTCTGTTCCCCCTAAGAATATGAATATCCAGTCTGGAAATGATGTTGTGAGTTTTATTATTACATTAACATTTGTAAAGCTTTTATAAGTTATAAAATGCTTTCATATATTACCTCATTTGAGTCTCACGATTTATGAAGTTTTTCTCTTTTATGTACAAAAGGAACTCTCGTGTGTAGCTTTTCTTTTGTTTTCATAGCAATTCCAATTCAAAATAGCTTTAAATTTCTTTTCCTTTCTGAGCGTGGAGTCTTAACCACTGGACCACCAGGGAAGTCCCCCCAAATAGGTTTTTTTACTCGTTTCATTTTTTTAGTTTTTGCTGAGCTGGGATTCCATTCAGGGTAATTATCAGTCCTTGACCACTGGCTGGCAGACTGACTAGAAAGTATAGGACAGATAAAAACAATGTCAGAAAATTGTGATTAGTCCGCTGTTGGAGACCTTGATCACAAGAGTAAGAAATAATAAAAATATCAAAGAGGTGGTGTTAAAAAGCAGTTGTGGGTCTTCCCTGGTGGCTCAGTGGTTAAGAATCTGCCTGCCAATGCAGGGGACACGGGTTCGAGCCCTGGTCTGGGAAGATCCCACATGCCGTGGAGCAACTAAGACCATGCACCACAACTACTGAGCCTGTGCTCTAGAGCCCACGAGCCACAGCTGCTGAGCCCGCGTGCCACAACTACTGAAGCCCACATGCCTAGAGCCCGTGCTCCGCAACGAGAAGCCATCACAATGAGAAGCCCGTGCACCGCAACGAAGAGTAGACCCTGCTTGCTGTAACTAGAGAAAAAGCCCGCACGTAGCAACAAAAGACCCAATGCAGACAAAACTAAAATAAATAAATTTATTTTAAAAAAAACAAAAAAAAACCAGTTGTGGTCTTCTAGTGTCTAGCAAGCAAGAGATAGAGAGTTGTTGGAAGTAAAGAACCCCAAGATAAACAGCAGAAACCCATCTTACCTAGGATGTCTGGCTTTCTTTTTCTTTATGCTATTAGACATTACATTGTTTCTCTGGCTGTGGGAATCTGCCACAGATTCCCACAAAGGGCGGGACATACCTGTCTTGATGGGCATTCAGAAACGGAAAGACCAAAGTATGTGTAATTTGAGTAAATGTAATGCCAAAGTAAGTCTTACGGGTTACTATGTAATATCAAAGTCAAAATTGTCTTTTTTTTTTTATAACTACCCCAAATGTCTTTATGTAGTCACTGCAATCTTAGTTCAGGAATTCAGTGTTTTGCTGTTTCCTTAAGACCACTTATTGCCATTGCATAGAGCTCTGAGAACAACACTAATTGACAAGTATAATGTGACGTTAAAACTTTGTATGTGCTCTAGTTGATGTTGAAAAGTGATTTGAATGATAACTATTGCACCCTCTCCCCACAATCCTCCTACTCAGCAGTAGTTTTACTAACAATGTTTTTGGCACTTAATCTGCTTTAAATTCAACTGTTTTAAATTTAAAGAAAATGAAAAATATCTTTAAACTATTTACCTACATAAATAAATGTTTTTCCAAAGAATGTTTATGATGTTTGGTGTCCTTAAAGTGGCTGTGGTTTTAAACACGAATATAAATATCTCTTTAATGAAAACAAATCAGACCAATGATATTTGTATTTTAAGACTCATTTTATGTACAGGATCAGAAAAACTAACTGAAACTAGCTTAAGCAAAAAGGAAAGTTATTGACTCACATACCTAAGAAGTCTAAGTAGGACAGAATCAGGGGGGCAGCGCCATCAGTACTGGCTGGCTGGCGTTCTCTCTCACCTGGCACCTCTGTCCACCTTTACTCCTTGGCATAATCATCCACTTCTCTCCTGCTGCTGTTGAGCTTCCTCCTGGAAAACAAGGAATTAGCAAATAATATTTGCTTTATATTGTGTAAATGGCTATAATATTGCTAGTTTTTGCCAACTGAAAGGAAAGAGAGCCCCTTTTCCATAATCCAAGGCTCATTTCTGGGGAAGCATTCTGATTGCCCGTGCTTGGGTTATGAGCACTCCCTTGAATTGATCTCTTTCCAGGTAAAGAGATTCTTCTGACCTGCCAGGCCTGGATTATGTGACTGTAACAAAGAAAGAGTATAAGGAAGGGATGAGGGCAATAGAGATTGTGGTTGATAGTCTTATTTATTCCCATAAATGGGAGAAAGGTGACAAATAAAATGCACACAGCATCTGGTATGCTAAAAAGTACTGATTTGTATATGGTTAGTACTTCCTTCTCCTTTCCTTTCTAAATTTTGGCTCACTTTTAGTTGAGGTCAACCTAGTAACTTCTTTGAAAATACTTCTTTTTAAACAAATTAAACTTAGTAAAGAGTTTAAAGTTAAACTTTTAAAAATTTTGCTTTTACTAAGACTTTTATTGATAATCTTGATGCCACAAATTATATAAATATGCTTATTAAAATATAGCTACCAAGCTAGTGCTTTTTATTGTAAGTACTAAAGGTTGAGATTTTAGAAAAATATACATGATAAATCATGAATATACTTATGACTTTATATATTTTTCTGCATTTTCCTGATGTACTCTTTTTTAGTGATTCACTTATATGTTTAAACTATTGAGAGGATTATGCAGTCTTCATTTTCAGATTTTAGTAATGAAGTGTAGCCAGTAGTTTAAAGTAGCAACCTTTTTAAATATATCTTTAAAACTTCTTTCTATGAAGAAACTTACAACAAACGTTTCATATATGTATATAGGGTCAAGCAAGAACAATTCTGATCATAACATAAAAAGCCAAATTTCTGTTCCCCCTAAGAATATGAATATCCAGTCTGGAAATGATGTTGTGAGTTTTATTATTACATTAACATTTGTAAAGCTTTTATAAGTTATAAAATGCTTTCATATATTACCTCATTTGAGTCTCACGATTTATGAAGTTTTTCTCTTTTATGTACAAAAGGAACTCTCGTGTGTAGCTTTTCTTTTGTTTTCATAGCAATTCCAATTCAAAATAGCTTTAAATTTCTTTTCCTTTCTTTATTTATTTTTGGCTGCTTTGGGTCTTCGTTGCTGTGCATGGGCTTTCTCTATTTACGGTGAGTGGGGGCTGCTCTTCGTTACGGTGCATGGGATTCTCATTGCGGTGGCTTCTCTTGTTGCAGAGCACGGACTCTAGGTGTGTGGGCTTCAGTAGTTGCGGTGCACAGTCTCAGTAGTTGTGGCACACACGGGCTTAGTTGCTCCGCGGCATGTGGGATCTTCCCAGACCAGGGGTCGAACCCGTGTTCCCTGCATTGGCAGATGGATTCTTAACCACTGCGCCACCAGGGAAGCCCTAAATTTATTTTTAAATGAATGAGGGCAAACAAAAAAAGTATTGGTGAGAATATGAACCTTGTGCACTGTGGGTGGGAGTGTAAAATGATGTAACTGCTATGGAAAACAGTATGGCAATTTCTCCAAAAATTAGGCATAGAATTACCATATGATCCAGCAATTCCACTTCTGGTTATATACCCAAAAGAAGTGAAAGCAGGGACTCAAACAGATACTTGTATACTCGTGTTCATAGCAGCATTTTTCACAATAGGCCAAAGGTGGAAACAACCCAAAGGTCCATCCACAAATGAATGGGTAAGCAAAATGTAGTATGTGCATACAATGGAGTATTAGTCATCCTTAAACTGGAAGGAAATTCTGATACATGCTGCAACATGGATGAATCTTGAAGACATGATAAATGAAATAAGCCAGTCACAAAAAGACGAATATTACATGATTCCACTTATATGAGGTACTCAGAGTAGACAAATTCATAGAGACAGAAAGTAATGGAGTGGTTGTCAGGGGCTGGAAGGAAAGAGAAGTGAGGAGTTATCATTTAATTGGTACAGAGTTTCAGTTTTGCAAGACGAAAAGAATTCTGGAGGTGGATAGTGGTGATGATAGCACAACACTGTGAGTATACTCAACACTACTGAACTGTACACTTTAAAATGGTTAAGATGGTAAATTTTATGTTATGTCTATCATACCACAATAAAAGAAATGAAAAAAAGAAAACAATGAATGAGGACAGAGAATAACAAGTGTTGACAAGGATATGGAGAAATTTTAACCCTCATATTCTGCTGGTGGAAATGTAAAATGGTGCATCCACTGTGGAAAAAAGTTTGACAGTTCCTCAAAAAGTTAAACATGGAGCTACCATATGACCCAGCAGTTCCACTCCTAGGTTTATACTCGAGTACTGAAAACATACATTCACACAAAAACTTGTACACAGATGTTCCTAGCAGCATTATTCATAACATCCAAAAAGTAGAAATAACCTAAATGTTCATCAACTGATGAATGGATAAGCAAAATGTGGTATATCCATGCAATGGAATAATATTCAGCCATAAAAAGGAATGAAGTACTGATAAATGCTACAACATGGATGAACCTTGAAAACATTATGCTAAGTGAAAGAAGCCAGACACAAAGGCTGAATATCCTTGATCCTATTTATATGAAATGTCCTGAATAGGCAAATCCATAGACACAGAAAAGTTGATTCATGGTTGTCAGAGGATGAGGGTAAAAGGAAGTGGAAAGTGTCTGCTAATTGGTTTTGGACTTCTTTTTGGAGTAATGAAAATGTTCTGGAATTAGATAGTGGTAATGTTTTCACAACCTTGTGAATATACTAAGAAACACTAATTTGTACAATTTTAAATGGTGAATTTTATGGTATATGAATTATACCTCAATTAAAAAATAAGTGACTACTTAAGTGTCCATCAACAGATGAATGGTTAAAGAAGATGTGGTATATTTGTCCAGTGGAATACTACTAAGCCGTACAAAAGAATGAAATTTTGCCATATGGATGGACTTGGAGGGTATTATGCTAAGTGAAATAAGTCAGGCAGAGAAAGACAAATACTGTATGATATCACTTATACCTGGAATCTAAAAAACACAACAGACTAGTGAGTATAACAATAAAGAAGCAAACTCACAGTTATAGAGAACAAACTAGTGGTTACCAGTGGAGAGAGAGAAGGGGGAGGGACAATACAGAGGTAGGGGATTAAAAGGTACAAACTATTACATATAAATAAGCTACACGGATATATTGTACAGCACAGGGTATATAGCCAATATTTTATAATAGCTATAAATGGAGTATAACCTTTAAAAATTGTGCATCACTCCATTGTACACCTGTAACTTATATAATACTGTACATAAACTATACTTCGAAAAAAATGAAATGACTACTTAAGATTCCTAAACTTAATTGTGTAATTTCAGTGAAAGCTTGCTTACGTTTCATATAACTTCTCCCCACCCTCCACCTATTGCCCCTGCATGACCTAATCTCATCTACTGTTGTACCCCAGCTACTTTATACCCTAGCTACCAAAAGACTTATAGGTCCCAAATGTACTGTGCTGCACCATTCCCATTTTTTTCTTTACTCAGAATACTCTCATCCCCACTTACTCCCACATTTTCTGTTTCTGCCAAATTCATACCCATCCCAAACCCCTTCACAAGTGTCTCCACCTCTCTGGAGTCTTCTGTGACCAACCCTAGTAGAGTGAATTACCTTTTCTTTTCAAACAAGTGTAGTTAGTACAACTATATTTTTGTGTGTCACACTGTATAACAATAATTTGTTTGCATTTCTGTCTCCCCCACTAAATTACCAGCTTCCTCAGAGCAGGAACTGCTTGTTATTCATCTCTGTACCTCCAGCACCTAACACAGTTCTTGGCAAGTAGTAGGAGCATGATAGATGAGAATAATAATAATAGATAACCTTTATTTAATATACTTACTATGTGCCACTTATTACTCAGTATACTTTACATTTAGTAATTCATCTTAATCATCACAACAATCCCATCAGTCAGTTGGGCACACAGTGTGGTTAAATAGCTTCCCCAAAGTTGCTCAACAAGTACATAGTAAGGCTAGGATTTAAACCCAAGCAATCTAGCTCCAGAGTCTGGGTTCTTAACCACTATGTTATATAGCATTGCATATATTAAAAAATGGTTACACACAAAAATTAATTTTATAATTTCACTCCATTCCAGGCCTAAGCTGCTTTTATCATTTTCTTAAGTAGCATTTATGATAGGGGAGTTATGTACATTGTTTTATTTGTTTGAGTTGCCATAGATACTAATATAATTTTGAAGTAGTATTCAAATAATTTCCTCTGGTAATGTTTTCCTTTTTAATAAAATGAGCACAGTAAGGAATCATGTATATAGCAAAGAGAAGTTTACTGGGGACCATGTGCTCAGTATTTATGCCCACTACTTTTAGGGTTCTTGCTTCTATGGAGAATGATGAAGACTGTGGTTCTGTGTTAGTATTTTAGGCAGATGGAACATCAGTCAAAACCTATAAATGCTGGGACTTCCTTGGTGATCCAGTGGGTACGACTCTGTGCTCCCAATGCAGGGGGCCCAGGTTCTATCCCTGGTCGGGGAACTAGATCCTGCATGCATGCTGCAACTAAGAGTCCGCATGCCGGGGCTTCCCTGGTGGCGCAGTGGTTAAGAATCTGCCTGCCAATGCAGGGAACATGGGTTCGAGCCCTGGTCCGTGAAGATCCCACATTGCCACGGCGCAGCTAAGCCCGTGCGTCACAACTACTGAGCCTGTGCTCTAGAGCCCGCGAACCACAACTACTAAAGCCTGCACGCCTAGAGCTGGTGCTCCGTAACAAGAGAAGCACTGAGATAAGAAGCCTGCACACCACAGCGAAGAGTAACCCCCGCTCGCCACAACTGAGAAAGCCCGCATACAGCAATAAAGACTCAGCACAGCCAAAAGTAAAATAATAAATAAATAAATAAATTTAAAAAAAAAAAAAAAAAGGAGTCCGCATGCCACAACTGAGAAATCCACGTGCTGCAACTAAGATCCCACATGCCACAACTAAGACCTGGTGCAGCCAAAATAAATAAATAAGTAAGTAAGTATGTACGTACATACATACATACATACAAACAAAACCTATAAATGCTGTACCCAGCTTTAAAGTTTTATTGTACTGAGTACATGTGACTTCCTCATAGGCATAATCTAAAATTGTACAGCAGAGCAAACGGGGTTATGTTTGGCCCATTGCTAGGGAGCAATGCCAGCGTTTCTTCTGTTTCGTAGCATGACAGATATGATATTAAAAAGTATATGTCAAAACTCAGCCACAATTTATAACTAAAGGTAAATAGGAGACTACATTTTCTTATTTTAGTAATAATAATTATATTTGTGGCAAAGAAGAATTTTATTTGTTGGTGTCCTAAATCTTTAATAAGAATCAAGAAGCCTGAGGGAGAAATAAGTCTTGTAGCTTTTTTATTAAAACAGAGCAGATATATTATTCTTCCTTTCCCTCTTAGTTTCCCCAAGTATACTTTATTTGCTTAATTTACTTCCTTGGTTAGATTGAATAGGGCCTGAGTGTTAGTGCTGCCATACGGATTAAATGATTTACTGACAAACACTATGGAGCCTATCTAGTTGACTGTTTTAATGACACCATTAAATTTCATGTAGTTTATTATAGCACATCTATGCAAAGCTGGAGTTTAACCATTCTCACATTTTCTTGTTGTGCTTAGGGAATCTTCAGGACATTATTTTTACCAACTCATTCTTCTTATATTCTTTCTCTGATGATAAAACATATAAGTGAAAACATTCAGCAGACATTAAGAACCTTCTTTGACAGGCACTGTCTTCCCCCGCAAAATTTCCATATTGCCTGTGTTTCTTAATGGCCATTCTTGAACTCTCTTCCATTTTAAAACTGCTCCCTGCAGCTTTCCTGAACATGAAGATTTTCTTTTTCTTTCCACTTCTAGCTTTCCTTTCTCTGTACCTCGTGGACACTTGGAGGCTGCAAGGATTTAGCACTGGCCATGCCAGCCTCTCCAGATCGCATCTCTGTCTGTAGTTGGGTCTCCATGGTAATGAGAAGCAGAAAGTGCTGAAGTAGCACACTGTGTAAGGACTGGCAGGAGAAAACAGTGCCGTGGCCTGTACAGGAATAGCACTGAGTCCCCATGGTGCTGGAGAAGCCAGCAAGAAGCACGCTGTGGCGGAGAGCGGGAGACTCTCAGTTAAGGACGCAGATTTGGCAGATTTATTAGCAGCAGTATTCTAGGATGAACCTAATTTACAGTTAGTGCTTTTTTCAACTGGAAGAAACATTAAAATTTTTTTTCCTTATCTTTTAGGAGGCCAGATGCTCCAGTGCCTGATGGTGAAGGTGAAAAAAATACAGAAGAAAGTTCAGACAGCGAATCTTCTTTTAGTGACTAAGCTTAATGTTGATAACAATTACATATACATGTGTTGGTACCCATTTATATTCTATAAGAAAGAGAGCCTGAACTTTAACTCTTAGTCATAAAAACATCAAATGGCTACATATCCACCACCAAGCTTCCTCTATGTTAAAAAATAAATAAATAAAGCATTTATAATAAGCCGGCAGTATGTCTTGTTACCAAAATAAAGGACCCTGAACTGAAAAATAGAATAGCCTAAATAAAGTACTCAGAGTATTTGAGGGATGCAGTGAGCATCTAAAATGAAGTCAATGTGAGTTTAGTGATCAAAAATAGACTCAATGCAAAACAAAAAAGTGAATTTGGCTAAATGAATTATTCAATTTTTGTGACTATTTTAGCATGAAAAGTATTATGCACATTTGTATCTTAAAGAGTTGTTAAAGAAATTTCTGGCAGAAAGTAATACTGGATTGAAATTTTCTGTGACAGCTGGAAGCTTATATATCATATTTATTGTGGATCTGGAACTTATTGGTAGTATTTATTAGCATGTAAAGCTTTTCACAACTTGGCCATTAGTTCATATACTGTCAAAATCAGATATTCTTATTATATTTATCGTCAAATAGAAATTGAATTGAAAGTAGTTTCAGTGTGGTTCAGACCGAGCTGATAGCAGAAGTTGACAGAGGGTTGTGATGTGGGGCAAAAGAGGTGTTTGCTGCTGTCTACCCCTTGCCTATTCAGAATTGAGTCCAGTGTTAAGTCTACTCCATTACCAGGTCTTCAAAATGATGACCAGCCACAGTCTGTAGAAGACTACACAGGAGGATTAGTGAGACAAGCTGTAGTTCCTCGTGCTACAAGTGAACTCAAGACCAAAACTCATATCCATCATCTCTTTCCTGCACCACCCATTTGAGACTTTCCTTGCTCTCTTCCAGAAATTCAGCAGGTCTAGTTTGGTTGAGTGACCCAGACCTTCATCCCTTCAGAGATGGGCCTTGGTTACTTTGCCCCTTTTAGGCTATGATTATCACATTTGTCTGTTTGCTGTTCACACCAGGCATAGAAGCATCAAGAATCATCCCAATGAATCGCCTGAGTTCCAGACACATCCTCCCTGTTTCATTTTGTAATTGTAATCCTAGCTCTCCATGTTAACCAACATATTAACTCCCTTTTCTTGCCTGTTGTCCCAAAGACATGAGCAGCCCAACAGGATCAGTTTGGCAGCAGTAGCTTCAGTTCTGTAGAAATCTTAACTGTGCTTCTTGATAGAAATGTGCTAACTTTTTCCTCTTCCGCTGTCTAGGAAACAGGACCTCCAATTCAGCAGAGCCTAAGGTGGTAGGGATGGGAAGCACAATTCTGCAAGTAGGTTACTGAGAAGGGTGGTAGGAAGGGCCAGTCCTGTTTCTATCCTCTTGGCTCCTAGACCCATAAATTCTAGCAGTTGGGGACATGGAATCACATACTGGCCTTTGGTATAGTGCATGTATCACTTCCTAGAAAACAGCACCCCAGCCCTGCAGGCTGTATCTCTGAGCTGGTGTCTAAGCAGATGCTGTAATAGTCCATTTCATTGTTCTGTTAGATTGACTGCTTCTGGATAATGCTGCATATTATAGGATCATGGATCCAGTAATTCATGTTGCTCTTCATTTACTACAAAATAGTTCCTCAATCTGAGGTAATATTATTCAAGATACCTTATTTGTAGTAAGCATTTTTTTTTTGGCATTCTGTAGACTATCAGATAGTAATGGTGACTGAGGTACTGATGGAAGGGAAAACAAGCCTGAATTAAGAATACAAATTAATTACAATAGAAAAGAATTGCTTCCTCCTCCAAGGTGGAAGGAAATTAATGTAAACAACTTGCTCCCATGTGGCTAATATATCTCTTGAAGGAGTGTTACGAGTCATTGGTTTCTGCTGCCGACAGATCACATGTTCAACAGTGACATAACTCCATCAGCCTTAGACAAAACTCAGGCTGTCGGGTCTATGCCTAGCCTCTATCTCTGCCACCATGATTACTTCACTTATGGGTTTGTTGTGTAAGCCTGGAGTGGTCAAGGGCAAGGCTGGCTGAAATCTACTGAAGAATCATCCTGTCCACCTAATCTTTGCCTCCTCAGGTTAGTGCTCCTTTATGGACATTCCATGATACAAAAATCTACACACTTTTCTATAATCAAGACTGTGTTTATCCTTAACTCAGGCCACATCTTTCTCCATCACTGTGAATGACCAAGTGTACTGTTTGAAGCTCCATCAGGAAGATTTTTCATTTTTCCCTTACCACTGATCCTTCCAGGCACCTCTGAGAGGAGACAATGTGGCAGCCAGCCATTTCTGGCTCACACCAAGATATCAAGCTGGTCTACCCATGAACAAGACCCACATTTTCCTTCTCTGTCATCTGGTATGTTAATATTGCAGAAATAGCCTTACTTCTTCACTTCTCCCTGTCTCCATGCCATTTCCCATAAAATTTTCACTGCCTTCCCACTCTGCGTGGAGTATTCTGCCTCACCTTTGGACTCTGAACTTAGCCATGTGATTTTCTTTGGGTCAATGGAATGTTAGCAAATTTGATCCAAGCAGAAGCTTGAAAAATACTTGGGTAATTGCTCTTGCCTTCTCTTGTGCCTCTGATACAGAAACATGACTGGGATAGTCTGATGGAGAATGAGGGGTGTGTGGAGCAGAGCTAAGCTGTTCTAGTCACATAGCAGCCAAACCCAAGATGTGAGCAAGCCCAGCCAAGATCAGAAAATCTGCCTAACCAATTCCCCAGCTGGCCCTAGATGCCTGAATAATAAATGCTTACTGTTGAGTCTCAAAGTTTGTTTGGTTATTTATTACATAGCATTATTGTAGCAATAAATACTGATACAACTGACCATAGGGGATTCCCCATGGATCATAGGAGTAGGTTGAGGGAGATGCAATAGTCCATGAGAGGTAAATGATACGGGAATCTAGACTACTTGTCCATGTAACTTACATGTGCCCTCTGGACTTGCTCAGGCTTGATCCCAAACGTATCATTTCCGTCAAAATAATGGATTGTTACTGTCTGGCCCTATGATATGATGAACCTGATAACACCTAGCTCATGACGGGCAGCTCCAATTAATAACTTGATGTGGCTTGATCCCAAACGTATCATTTCCGTCAAAATAATGGATTGTTACTGTTACTGTCTGGCCCTATGATATGATGAACCTGATAACACCTAGCTCATGACGGGCAGCTCCAATTAATAACTTGATGTCATATATAAGCAGATTCTCAATTTCTGCCAGGCACAGAGGCATGCCAAGGGTTGCTTTTCAAACAATGATGAGGCAGGCCTTTGATCCAGAACCTAATGTCTGTACTGTTAATCTTCTGTTGGATCTTGCCAGAGATGCTATACAGTGTTCTACCACAGATACTTGTAGCATGAATGGATAATCAGTCATATAGTCTGAGCAGGAGGGCAGCTCACATCACAGCCTGAGCCTGCAGCAGAGTCCTCTCTATTGCCCTGGGCCCCACTAGAAACTAGCAGCCCTCTAACTCTCCCCATAAGTGGGTGAGAGCAGCATTTAGCTTCAAAAGTCAAAGTCCCCAACACCGTACCTTTTTCTTAATGGTAGAGGGTGCACGTTCAATAACTTGTCCTTCACTTGGAGGCATGTCCCAGCATCCTCCAGACCATTGGACCCCTAAAATCCACAGGGGTCCAAATCTTCCATCCTCTGGCTTGTGTGTGTCTTATAGAGCACAAAGAGTCCTTTCCACTTCCTCTTCATCAGATCTGATTAGCCTGATTTACCAATATAGAGGACCAGCATGAGATTCTACGGAATAACAAGATGAACAAGATCCCTGCAGACTACACCATGGGAGAGAGGGTAGGAGAGTTAACATAGCGCTGTGACAATAGGTTCACCTGCATTGTGCTATCCTTCCCATGTAAATATAAAGTCTTTTGATGTTCTTCATGATTGAAAAAAATTTGTCAGATCAGCAGCCGCGTACCATGCCAGAGTTCGCATTGATATGTTCCGGGAAAAGAATGCACCACCTCTGCATTCTTTAAGTCTTTGAAGGTGGTACTGATCTCTGCAGTTCTATTCAGAGTGCAGTATTGGTTTTGGTTTACTATCTTGGCTGGGGTGGAGGGGTGCAATTTTAAGGATTTCTGCTTGATCCTCCCCATATAATGGATTTTATTCCATAGGGCAGGGAACCAATGTGAAACTGTTAAGATTCCAGGTATGCACTTAGAGACCAGGGAATAGCCACAGGGACCCATCTGGATCAATTGAAACTACTGTAAGATGGACTGGAACCAGGACTTCATTTATTACCTGGCATCCATAAGCTCCCACTTTAATTGAAGAACAGTGATGACATTTTAGATCACTCGATATCAAGTCTATTCAGCGCGCTCTTATCCAACTACCTTTGAAAGGATTGCATTGTACAGTTACTTTAGTAAGTGGCTTATGGTACTTTAGAGAAAGAGTGGGCAGATATTTATTCTATATGCTTGTAGTGACATAAGTAGCATTTTTCAAAGGGCATTGGCCTCCTTTTCAATTGATGGACATGAAATGATAGTTACAGGATAACACTTTTGCATTATAGCAGTTGACATCAACTTTCTGCTCTCCGGCTCTTGCTTTTTTGGATAAAACTGCACCCTAGTCTACTGCCTTCTACCTTGAACACGAGCTACACTGTGCTCCCTGAACACCAAGGAACCTTGGTTGCCACTTCAGCCCTGCTGCCACTTTGCCAGTGATGGTTGGAATACCACTACCTGCCTCCTGCCATTGTAGAATTCTATCATCTCAATTAATATAAGAGAGCCCAATTCTGTGGCACCATTTCCTACTGTGAATCCTGGTCTAGATACCACTAATTTAATCAAATATATCGTTGCCATTCTCATTAGTACAATCTTTATTGCCTCAGTAAAGAGAGTGTTCTCTGGGCTCCTCCTGGGAAAATAATAGGTTGGTTCTCTTGACACATGACATAAATCCATTCTAACATTCCCACCTCTCTGAGCCACTGACCTCTTCTTCATTACTTTGACAAGGCAATTCCAGCATCTCCATCTCATTTAGTGTAGGCCACGAAGAGTCAAGAAGCCATCCCAACAGCCTATTAACACCAAGTGTCCTTGCCAGGATGTTAAATCTTGAGTCTTATATAAGAGAGTGCTCCCATGTCAATAAACTCTCCTCTATCCAGTCTAATATTCTGCCACTCTGGTCCAGCACATTCAAGATCTATTCCCACACATATTCTTTAAATTCCTGCCAGTAATGATTAGCCAGTTCCTAAAATTCTTTCAGTACAGCTATCTCTTCCCAGATCAAGAACTATATTTTCTCTCTCAGCTAAAACTTGGCATTAGTTAATCTTCTCATGGCAATGGGAGGAAACAAGTTCAGTCTTGAGGTAGTAAGAGTCATCTTACAAGACATCTCCTTTAGGTGAACACTGTGTGTGGTCTCCAGGTAAGGGGAGGCTGCTCTCCTCTAGAGAGGGAGAAAGAGCTGCTTTGGCTGGTGTGAAAGGTTCAGAGAAAACCAGGAATTCAAGCTCCTCAAGCATATCCACCCAAATTTTCTCATCGCAAGTCTCAGTCTCTCTCCTCTGATACCAGGGCTGTGACACTAGCAAAGGAGACTTGTGGAGGCTGCACATTTTATCTCCTTTGCAGCTCTGCCACCCTTACAATTACACTCTGAGCCTGATTTTCACTACAGAAGTCCTATGGCTAAGGAGATAATGGTCTCTTTAAATACTGCCAAGGTGACCTTTTGGCTTTCAGTGTGCCCTAAGATGATAGTTGGCTGATGTGAGTTTGTTACTTACTTCCTTTTTTCAAGGCTTCCAAGGCAGATAACAAATGCTAACCAATTCCACAATCCTTTGCCCCCCAAACAATTCTAGTGACAGAGCTACTGGATAACCCATTTCTTCTTATCCCATTCCATCACAGGTGAGACTCCTAGGCATTGTGATGCAGACCAGGGATTACCACCATCCTGCTTATCCTAGCAATAAGGTAAGTGATCCCATTCCAGAATCCCATCCTAATGATCTGCTTTCAAGGATCACTCTCATACCAAAGTCATATGTTATATTCCTCCTAAAACAGACCTTGAGACAAACATTTGGGTGCAAGTAGATGATTTGTGAACTAATCCCAGGAAGCAGGAGTAAGAGAGCAGGAAGAATGAGAGAGGGAAGAAAATGTAACACAAGGATATTATCAAGATTGCCATTGAGAATGTTTGGGAGTTGATTCCAGGACCAGCACCTCTTTACAAATGAGCAGGTGCTTCTCAGAACTGTCAGCCAGAAGGACTAGAGGCTAGATCATATGTCCACTATCCCTGGACCCATTGGTTGAGGACATTTCTTGTCTACACTTAGGGGGTACATTTGCATTTAGGCCTCGGGGGCTCCGACGGCCTAGAAAAGGACACTTTGTCAGTAAGTGGAGAGATGGGGCACTCATATGAGGTGAGTTGTTGTCGCTAAAAGGTGAGTCTGAGATTGAGGTGAACTGTCGACTACAGCTGTGGCTGAAATCCAAGATGGGCCTAGGGGAAGAGTTGCAGGGCACCACTAGAAGCATCAGCTACAGGTTCCAAAACACCAAACTTACCTGAACTTACCTTTATTTAAAATGTATAATTTTCTTCTTGGATATAAAGACAAGGTGGATGGTAAGCCACACTCAAGATTTCCAGAACTTTTTCATCAAAATTTTTAGTTTTAAAAGTCTTCCGAGAATGAGCAAAGGATAGACAATGGCTAAATCTATATCTTTGTAGTATGTTGTAATTATAATATGATTTCTAAAGGTTTCCTTTTATTTTATTTTATTTTTTTAATTTTTTTTTTGGCTGTGTTTGGTCTTCATTGCTACGTGCGGGCTTTCTCTAGTTGCAGATTCTTATTGCGGTGGCTTTTGTTGTGCAGCACGGGCTCTAGGCACGTGGGCTTCAGTAGTTGCAGCACACGGGCTCAGTTGTTGTGGCTTGCGGGCTCTAGAGTGCAGGCTCAGTAGTTGTGGCTCGCGGGCTCTAGAGCGCAGGCTCAGTAGTTGGGGTGCACGGGCTTAGTTGCTCCGCGGCATGTGGGATCTTCCCCGACCAGGGCTCAAACCCATGTCCCCTGCATTGGCAGGTGGATTCTTCACCACTGCGCCACCGGGGAAGTCCCTAAAGGTTTCCTTTTAAACATACCCCACAGAGTTCCTCTGTGAAACTTTTATATCTGAACTAGAGCATGGCTCCCGTTAAAGAATAAATTGTGTCCATGTGCTGGTGAAGAGTGCCCAGACAACATAACGTTCAGTAAAACTGCTTTGTTCCTGATCAAGTTCTTCCCCAAGACAAGCTTGATTTCCAGAATTCGTAAAGAACTTAAATTCCACGATTTAATCCTGTGCTTTAAACAGCTGGTGCAATGATGCCAAGGTGTCTTTTCAAAAACATTCAATTTTACCTTTCTTGTTAGTAAGATTAATAAACAATAGGAATGATACTAAAGCAAGTGTCACTCTGACTTTGATTTCGGATAGATAGCTTTAAATAAAACATTTATCTTCCTTTGGAACATGGAGTGTAAAGATTTTATCTGTGACTCCATTTCTTCTCTTTCCCAAACAGTATTACTTTCAATTGGCAGCTTACAAGTAAATAAATTTGGAAAAAACTCATTTTACAATATCTACAAATTATTTACTAGGCATCTTGGTATACTTATGTTTAAATTAATATAATTAGATTAAAGCACCTTAAAAATAAATACTTTGTTTCACAGTTAACATTGCAAACTTTTTTTTCACAGCAAGTCCTAAGTATTGGAATAATAGCATTCTAGAAGAAATCTTAGCAAAATGTCTAGTCTGATTGCCTCATTTTTACCAGTGAATGAATTGAAGCCCAGAGGAGTCGAATGATTCCCTCAAATGTAAGAAAGAAAAGAGGTTTATTCATATAAACAAAAGTGCTTAATCTATCAGTAATATTCTTATCTTAAATCTTAATACTATTAGTTATTCATACAAAAGCAAATTACTTAAAATTTCAGTAATCTTATTAAAATTTCACACTGTAATCTGCAAAATAGAGTTGTGAAAAAATTTTATACTTCAGGATATTCTAACATCAATATTTCAATTTTTTCACTTATATTAAAATATGTGACCCTGTGGCAGTCAAATAAAGCTACTTCTACATTTTCTTAGGGACATCTTAACCATACTGGTTTATACATTGCTATACTGTCATTCTAGTTTTCCAAATCAAACCTTAGAAAATTCTAAGAACCTGGCAGTATAGTTTTGTTTTTTTCATAAATTTATTTATTTTTGGCTGCATTGGGTCTTCATTGCTGTGGGTGGGCTTTCTCTAGTTGCGGTGAGCAGGGGCTACTCTTCGTTGCGGTGCGCGGACTTCTCATTGCGGTGGCTTCTCGTTGCGAAGCAGGGGCTCTAGGTGCACGGGCTTCAGTAGTTGTGGCTCGCGGGCTCTAAAGCACAGACTCAGTAGTTGTGGCACACGGGCTTAGTTGCTCCGCGGCATGTGGGATCTTCCCAGACCAGGGATCGAACCCGTGACCCCCTGCATTGGCAGGCGGACTCTCAACCACTGTGCCACCAGGGAAGTCCTGGCAGCATAGTTTTTAAATGGCCTATGTAAACACACAGTACCTAGATAGCAAAATTTTTTAAACCCCAAGGGTAAAATCTATAACAAAATTCCATGAAAGATACAAACTATCAAAAATCACTCCAAAAGAAATAAATAATTTGAACAGCCTTATATTTACAGAAGAAATTGAACTTACAGTTAAAAACATTCCCATAAAGAAAACTGGACACCCACATGGATTCATTGGTGAATCCTACCAAACATTTAAGGAAGAAATAATGCCAATTCTACACAAACTTTTCCAGAACACTGAAAAGGGAAAACTACCTCTATGAGACCAACATTAATAGGATACCAAAAGCAGACAGACATTACAATAAAAGAAAATTATAGACTAATATCCTTCATGAAAACAGAGGTAAATATTCTTTAAAATGTCTTAATGAATTGAATCTGACATCATAGAAGACGTACAGATGTCCAATAAAAATATGAAAATTTCTCATCATCATGTATCATTAGGGAATTGCAAATTAAAACAACAATGTAATTATACCACATACCTATTAGAATGACTAAAATCCAAAATACTGATAACACTAAATTCCGGGAGGATGCAGACTAACAGTAACCCTCATTCATTGCTGATGAGAATGCAAAATAGTACAACCCCTTTGAAAAACAGCTTGGCATTTTCTTACAAAGCTAAACGTAGTTTTATCATACAGCAAGCATGCTCGTAGATATTTACCCATGAATGTTTATAGCAGCTTTATTCATAATTCTCCAAACTGGAAGTAACCAAGGTTTCTTTCAATAGGTAAATGAATAAACAAACTCTAATATATTTATACAATGGAATATTATTTGGCAATAATAAGAAATGAATTACCAAACCATGGAAAGACACAGAGGAACCTTAAATGTATGTTTCTAAGTAAAAGAAAGCCAGTCTAAAAATGCTACATGTTATGTGATTTAAACTATATGACATTTTGGAGAAGGCAAAATTACAGAGATAGTAAAAGATCATTAGTTGTCGGATGTGAGAGGAGGGAAGGTAGGACTGAGCAGGTGAAGCACAGGGCATTCTTAGGGTAATTAAACTATTCTGTATGAAACTATGATGATGGACACATACCATTATTTATTTCTGAAAACCCATAGAACTATACAACACAGAGTGAGCTTAATATAAACTATGGACTAGTTAATGATAATATATCAATACTGGTTCATTAATTGTAACAAAAAATTGTTTTGTTAATTATAACAAATGAGTCACTTTAATGCAAGATGTTAATAATAGGGGAAACTGAGAGGGTGGGTTGTGAAGTGGAGTGTGTATCTGAAATTTCTATACAGTTCGCTAAGTCATTCTGTGAATGTAAAATTGTACTAAAAAAATATTTTTTAAAAAACAATACATTGGACTTCCCTGGGGGCGCAGTGGTTAAGAATCTGCCTGCCAATGCAGGGGACACAGGCTTGAGCCCTGGTCCGGGAAGATCCCACATGCCGCAGAGTAACTAAGCCCGTGTGCCACAACTACTGGGCCTGTGCTCTAGAGCCCACGAGCCACAACTACTGAAGCCCGTGTGCCTAGAGCCCGTGCTCTGCAACAAGAGAAGCCCATGCACTGCAAGAGAGAGTAGCCCCCGCTCGCAGCAACTAGAGAAAGCCCGCATGCAGCAATGAAGACCCAACGCAGCCAAAAATAAATAAAATAAATAAATTTAAACAAACAAACAAACAGACAAAAAAATACATTATGTCCAAGTGGAATTTATCCCAGGAATGCAAGGTTGGATTAACACTAAAAAATCAATTAATGTAATTTATCATATTAACAAACTAAAAGAACAACCATATAATCAACTCAACAGAAAGCACATTTGACAAAATTCAACACCCATTCCTGATAAAAATTCTCAACCTAATAAAAATGAACTTCCTCGACCTGATAAAAAGTATCTACAAAAACCCTACAGCTAACATTACTTAATGGTGAAAGGCTGAATACTTTTCCCCTAAGATTAGGGAACAAGACAACAATGTCCACTCTTACCACTTCTATTCAACATCCTACTGGAAAGTCTAACCAATAAAATAAGGCAAGAAAGGAAATAAAAGTCATACAGATTGTAAAGAAGTAAAACTATTTTTACTCACAGATGACATTATTATCTGTGTAGACAATCCATTGGAATATATAAAAACAGCTACCAGAACTAATAAGTGAGTTTAACAAGGTTGAAGGATACAAGATCAATATACAAAAATCAATTGTATTATTATATACTATCAATGAACAATTTTAAATTACCATTTACAATAGCATCAAAAACCATGAAATCTTAGGGATAAATCTACCAAAATATATGAAATACAGGTATACTGAAAACTACAAAACATTGCTGAGAGAAACTAAAGAAGACCCTAATAAATAAGGTGATCTACTGTGTCCATGGATTGGAAGACTATGTTGTTAAGATGTCAGGTCTTACCAAATTGATCAATAGATTAAATGCAATCCAATAAAAAAATCCCCAAAAGCTTTTTTTAAATAAAAGACCAACTGATTCTAAAATTTATTTGGAAATGCACAAAACCTAGAATATCCAGAACAACTTTTAAAAAGAAGAAAGTTGGAGGACTGAAACTACTTGATTTCAAAAGTTATTATAAGCTACAGTAATCAAGAAAGTATGGTATTGGTGTAAAGAGAGACAAATATATCAGTGGAACAAAATAGAGAGTCCAGAATTAGACCAACACATATATGGTGCTAATTTTCAACAAAGAAACAAAGGCAATTCAGTGGAGAAAGGACAGCACTTCAACAAATGGCGACAGAACAATTTGATGTCTATATATTTTAAAAATGAACTTTAATCCATACCTTAAACTTTATACAAAATTAAAATGTTTCATAAACCTAAATGTAAACCCTAGGACTATAACATTTCTAGAAAAATACATCTTTGTAACCTTGGGTTAGTCAAAGATTTCTCAAAATGCACTACCAAAAGCATGATCCATAAAAACCAAATTAGGGAATTCCCTGGTAGTCCAGTGGGTAAGATGCCGTGCTCCCAATTCAGGGGACCCGGGTTCGATCCCTGGTCGGGGAACTAGATCCTGCATGCGTGCCGCAACTGAAAGTCCGCATGCCACAAACAAAAAGATCCCGCATGCCATGACTAAAGATCCCGCATGCTACAACGAAGATCCCGAGTGCTGCAACTAAGACCTGGCACAGCCAAAATAAATAAATATAAATAAATATTTTAAAAATACCAAGTTAATAAATGGAAGACCAAAGTTAAAAACTTCTCTTTGAAAGACACTGTTAAGAGAAAGAAAAGACACACCATAGACGGGGAGAAAATGTTTGCAAATTATATATCTGATATAGGACTTATCTCTAAAATATATAAAGAACTCTCAAAACTTAATGATAAATAAAAAATCCAACTTAAAAAGATGAGCAAAAGATTTGATCAGATGCTTCATCAAAAAAAAGGATACAGATGACAAAAGCACATGAAAAGATACACACAACATAAGTCATTAGGAAAATGCAAATTAAAACCACATCAGGATATTACTATACACCTATTAGAGTGGCTAAAATTTGAAATCCTGACAATACCAAGCATTGGTGAGGATGTGGAGGATTTGAGGGAAAGTTTATACATAAATAAATAAAATCAATGAAGATCCTACGTACATATAATAGGAGTTCAAGAAGGGAAAACCATGCAGTGTGACAAATTACAAAAAGTACAATTGAAGAAAACATTCCTAAAATAAAAAGGATTGTATATTGAAATTGTATATTGAGAAGGCACACTATGTATCTGAGAAAGTAGACCCAGAACAGCTAATATCAAGATATATTTCATTAAACCTATTGGACAATAAAAAGAAAGAAAAAAATTCTTTGGGCTTCTAGCCAAAAGTGACCAAGTCACTTCTATGTGAAATAACATTAGATTGTCATAAAACTTTTTAATAGCAATAGTTTATGCTGAAAAACAATGGCATAATATATTTAAAATACCCGAAGAGGCTTCCTTGGTGGCTCATCCACCTGCCAATGCAGGGGACACGGGTTCGAGCCCTGGTCTGGGAAGATCCCACATGCCGTAGAGCAACTAAGCCCGTGCACCACAGCTGCTGAGCCCATGGGCCACAACTACTGAAGCCCGCGTGCCTAGAGCCCGTGCTCCACAACAAGAGAAGTCACTGCAATGAGAAGCCCGCGCACCACAGTGAAGAGTAGCCCCCACCCTCCACAACTAGAGAAAGCCCGCACACAGCAACGAAGACCCAAGCAGCCAAAAATAAATTAATAAAATAAATAAATTTATTTTAAAAATAAATAAAATACCCAAAGAAAGAAGATGTGAGCTAAAGATTTTACATCCAGGCAAACTGGATATAAATTTTTAAAAAATATTTTATTTTATTTTATTTGCTTCGTTGGGTCTTCATTGCTGTGCATGGGCTTTCTCTAGTTGCAGCCAGCGGGGGCTACTCTTCGTTGCGGTGTGTGGGTTTCTCATTGTGGCAGCTTCTCTTGTTGCAGAGCACGAGCTCTAGGCACACGGGCTTCAGTAGTTGTGGCACATGGGCTCAGTATTTGTGGCTCGTGGGCTCTAGAGCGCAGGCTGAGCAGCTGTGACACACGGGCTTAGTTGCTCTACGGCATGTGGGATCTTCCCAGACCAGGGCTCGAACCCGTGTCCCCTGCACTGGCAGGCTGATTCTTAACCACTGCACCACGAGGGAAGTCCCAAACTGGATATAAATTTGAACTTCAAATATAAACATACAGTCAAACTCTTAATCCTGGAACTCAACAAAACAAACAACCCAATTTTAAAAATGGGCATAGGACTTGAATATATATCCTCCCCAAAGAAGATACACAAATGGCCAATAAGCACATGAAAAGATGCCCAACAACACTAATCATTAGGGAAATGCAAGTAAAAACAATAATGGGATAACACCTCACACCCATTAGGATGGCTATTATAAAACAAAAAAACAGAAATAGCAAGTGTTGGTGAGGATGTGGAGGAATTGGAACCCTTCTATAATGGCGGGAATGTAGAATTGTGCAGTTGCTGTGGAAAGCAGTATAGCAGTTCCTCAAAAAACAATTAAGCATATAATTACCATATGATCCAGTGGTTCCACTCCTGGGCATATATCCAAAAGAAGTTAAAGCAAGGACTCAAACCGCATTATTCACAATAGCCCAAAGGTGGAAGCACCTCAATTGCCCATCCACAGATGAATGGATGAACAAAATGTAGTATATACATACAATGAAATATTATTCAGCCTTAAAGGAAATTCTGTTACAGGCTACAACATTGACAACCCTTGAAGATATGATAAATGAAATAAGCCAGACACAAAAGGACAAATATTGTATGATTCCACATGTATGAGTTACCTGGAGTAGTCAAATTCGCAGAGACAGAAAGTATAATGGTAGTTACCATTGGCTTGAGGGAGAGGGGGAATAGGGAGTTATTGTTTAATGGGTACAGAGTTTCAGTTGAAGATGAAAAAGTTCTGGAGATGGATAGTGGTGATGTTTGCTCAACAGTGTGAATGTACCTAATGCCACTGAACTGTACACTTTAAAATGATTAAATGTTAAATTTTATGTATATTTCACCACAATAAAAAAGACTATTATGATCATGCAAGAACCTAGGAACCTAATTGGGAAATATAGTTTCCACGAGACTGTCCTTAAAAATCTAATACCCCTCATAGGGGGCACAGATGAGTAAACAAGGTTGCAGTGGAATGTAACAACCAATACCATGTGCTAGATACTGGCTCTAAGTGCTCAGGGCAAAGATTTACTTGTTTATATAACAAATGACTACTAAGTACTTTGGTTCTGTGCCAGTACTGTTCTAGGTGTCAAGGATATTGCACTGAATAAAACAGACAAACGTCCCCACCTTCATGTAGCTTACCTTCTTATTGGGGTAGAGAGAAACAAATAAGTAAAATGTATTGTATGACAGATGGTAATAAGTGCTTGAAGAAAAATTAAGCAAGGAAGGAGGTTAGCTAGTAGAGAGTGGGGGGAGGGATTCACAATCTAGTGATGGGAAAAACATAAACAGATACTTCTTAAAAATCAAGGTGAATGTTCCACAAAGGATATATATGGGACTTCCCTGGTGGCGTGGTGGTTAAGAATCCGCCTTACCAGAGAGGAGGTGGGCAGATTGGGGCATTATGGGCCATGATGTGGAGTTTGAATTTTATCTGGAAGTCTATGGAGAACTATCAAAAGATATTAAACATGGAAGTGACACACTTGTGTTCTACTTTAGAAAGGTCACTTTTTGTTGCATGGACCTGACTGAAAGAAACCAGGACCAGAAGCAGGGAGGTATAACTAATGGATCCAAAACAGAAATTATAAGATTGAATTAAGGCACTGGCTGTAGGAATAGAGAGAAGACCCATCTGAGAAATGCCTAGGAGCAAATCAATACAGTTTGGTGACCAACTGGATATGAGATTTTGAAGGACAGAGACATCAAGGATGATGCCAAGGTTTAAGGCTATGATGACTAGGTACCATTTACTAAATTAAGGAGTGCAAAGGAGAACAAATTTAGGGTAAATAATAATTCTATTTAAGACTTGTTTATTTTGGACCACTTGTGGACATCCAAGTGAAGCTGTCCAGTAGAGCACATCTGGAACTTAGAAAAAAACTCTGGGCTGAAGATGCAGATTTGGTAGTATCAGCCTATAGTAGATAGATGAAACCATAGACCTGGATGAGATCATGAAGGAAACTTGAGATTCAGAAGAAGAAGAAGGCCAAGGAAGGAACCAGAGGGAAAACACCTAACTCATGGGACAGGTGGAGGAAGAGCAACCCAGTACAAAGGCTATTAAGACATAGTCAGAATTAGGAGAAGAGGACCCAGAAAGGATGGCATCGCAGAAGCCAATATCAAAGAGCTGTTCAAGTGGGAGGGAGCAGCCGCCATCAACAAATGCCAGGTAGCACTTATCACACCTTGTTACTTACTTGACTTCCCTGCCGAACTTGAGCTCTGCAAGGGCATCTGTACTTCTTACCTTCATATTTCCAGCTCCGGGTACACAGCAGATATTTAATAAATATTTTTTCAAATAAACAAAGATTAAAGCTAAAAGAATTCATTGGATTTGGTAGCAAATAGGTAACCGGTGACCTTGATGAGAACAGTTTTAGGAGAGTGGTGAGGGTGAAGCCATAAAGCAGTGGGTTGAGGTATAAATGGGATATGAGAAAAATAGAAGAATCTTTTCAGAGGCTTGGCTGAGAAGAGGAAAGGATAAAAAAACAGCTAGGAGTCAATTAGGGCAGAAGGGACATGGGAGGGTTTTAGCCATATAAACCTTTTATTTTTTTTTTTTAGCGGTGGTAGATACCTGAATAGAAAAAGAGGAAGATTGATGGAGGAAGTATGTTCTGAAAGTGGAAAAGACAGAATCTAGACCTTGGGTGGAAGAAAGACGTAAACATGTAAATAGTTGAATAAAAGTAAAAGGCTACGAATAGAAACAACTATGCAAGGACTCCTGTCAGTCATTGCATGATTAATTGTCAAACAATTGATGGTCAAAAAGGGACCAATGTCAGGAGAGGATGAAATCACTTGCATGGGACGGGGAACTTTTTTTGGAGACTGTGGGACTTGAGCTGGGTCTCAAAGTATGTGTTAGGTAGATGGAGAAGCAATGGGAGGGCATTCTACGTGAAGGGACTACTGAGGTAGTGCTTTGTAATAAAAAATAATTTTAAAAGATCCCCTGGATCTTTTTCAAGCCATGCTTCAAATTTTTCAAATGGGGAAAATTTCATCCATTGTTTCTTTTAAATATTTTGTCTGTCTCCACCTGCCTCTCCTTATCTTCTGGAACTCCAAGTACACATACGTTAGGCTGCTGCTGTTGTCCCATAGCTCACTGATGGTCTGTTCACGTACTCCAGTCTCTTAGTCTTTGTGTTTCATTTTGGGTAGCTTCTGTTGTGGTCTTCAAATTCACTGATCTTTTCTTCTTGCCATGTCTAATCTGCTGTTGTTAATCTGTGCCCCATCCAGTTCACTTTTCAACTGTAGAGGTTTTACTTGGGTCTTGTTCATGCTCATGCTTTCCTCCAACTCCTTGAACATATGGTATATATTTACAGTAGCTGTTTTATGTCTTTGTCTACTAACTCCACCATCCATGTCATTTCCAAGTGTGTTTCTATTGATTTTGTCCTCATATTGGATCTTATATTCCTGCTTCTTTGCATGTCTGGTAATTTTTAATTTAATGTCAGACCTTGGAAATTTAACTTTTGGAGGGTACTGGGTATGTTTGGAATCCTTTAAATATTTTTGTACTTTGCAATAGGATGCAGTTAAGTTACTTGGAAACAGTTCGATGTTTTCAAGACTTGCTCTTAAGCTTTGTTTGGTGGGTGCAGAACAGCTTTTAGGGCTAATTTGACCCTCCTATTGAGGCAATATGCTTCTGAAGTCTCCCTCAGTTTCTTATGTGTTTGGAAGCCTTCCTTTTCTAGCTAGTGGAAACAAACTATTCCCAGATCTGTGTGTACTCCAAAGATTGATCCACCAGCTCCTTTCCAGTGGTTTCTTCTCCAGTCTTGTTAGTTTCCTGAAATCTGTGTGCCAATTATTATTCAGCCAAAGACTCAAGGAGAACCTCTATGTATATCTGGAGCTCTCTCATTGTAGCTGTCTTCTCTCTAGTACTCTGCCCCATGAAGTCTAGCTGCCTTGGCATCCCTGAACTCTGAACTCTGTCACTCAACTCAGGAAGATCACCAAACCTGCTGGGGTCACTTTCTCTGTGCAGTGGCCTGGGAACTCCTCAGGCAGTAAGCTGAAGCATTCATCAGGCTCATCTTGGGCATTTTTGCTCCTTTTTTCCAGAGATCTCTCTGTCCTGAACTGCCTGTTTTCCAGTGTCTGAAAACCAGTTTCATAGATTTCGACCAGTTTTTTAGTTGTTTAAGGAAAAAGGGTACATGTGGTCCCTGTTATTCCACCAGGACCATAAGTGGAAGGTCAATGTGTCAACTTTAGGCCCTTAAATTTAATTATAACGTTAGCTCCTGGAAATTCAGCTAGCACCTAGAACAGTGCTTGGCACATAGTAGGCATTCAATAAATTTTTTTTAATGAATGAGATCCTGTTTCCTCTCAACATTGTCCTCAATGAACTTTTCCCTTTTAATTCTAACCATTTTCCTAGTATGCCGAAAACATTATTGATTCTCTCCTCCGAAATACAGACTATCCTTTTCTATATTCATCTTGGTATAGTTAACATTCACCCATATCATTTCTAAAATGTTTAGGAAAAAAATAAAAGATCCTAAGAGAGGGCCTACATAAACCATAGGTGCCTCTAGTTAACTTCACCTACTGGTAACTCCTTGAGCAAAATTTCTAATCAGTTGTGTACCCATCAAATGGTGATCTAATCCAATGGAGTAAATTCTCCTCAGAGGAAATGCTTCATATGCCTAATCTGCCAAAATAATTTAGCCTGGCCCTGGTCTAGCTCTGTAATTTATGGCCCGAAGAGTAGGAAGTGCCAAAAAATGGCTAGTATTGGCACATTGACTCTGTTACTTCGAGGCTACCAGGCTAAGTGCTAAAAAAATGTCTTGAGTGAAATCTTCTCCTAAACCAAGTCCTCTTTTATTTTTATTTTATTTTATTTTATTTTATTTTTTTAATTTTTGCGGTACGCGGGCCTCTCACCGCTGCGGCCCCTCCCATCGCGGAGCACAGGCTCCGGACGCGCAGGCCCAGCGGCCATGGCCCATGGGCCCAGCCGCTCCGCGGCACGCGGGATCCCCCCAGACCGGGGCGCGAACCCGCGTCCCCTGCATCGGCAGGCGGACTCTCAACCACTGCGCCACCAGGGAAGCCCCAAGTCCTCTTTTAGAAGGAGAAAGTAAATTAAGTTCAAAGCTAATAACTGTATAGGTACGTAGTGGGCATTTGGGCTTCTTCCATCAACCCTACGGCTGGTCCTCTTTCATCTCTATTAGCACATTTGCCCTTTGAAGAGTAGCATGACATGACAAGAGTGGAACTACATATATCATTCCAGCACTAAGAGGAAAAAAATCTTTTTTCCCCCATTTTTTTATAAATCAGATGTGGAATTAAATGGAAATACCTTTTTAAGTAAAAATAATTTTTTTTGGTAAAATATTCTCCCCAAATTAGAATGGAATATGGTGTTGGGTAGGAGTGCCACCTAACAAGCCACAGCATATGTGACTTATTACTGCTGCTTTTAAAGGGATCATTTCCCAACTTATTGCCCTTGTTCTACATCTGTTTTTCACTCTGGAATAATGAATATGGATCCTTTAAGTCCTAGAAGAAATTGGCACCACTTAAAGTAATTTTGCTGACAGTCCCAGACTTCTAGGGCTTATCACTAGCAAGATAGATTCATGCCTAGAAGAATGGTAAGTTTGAAAGGGTTTTGGATATTTCTTTTCAGATTTTGATGGAAAGAGCAATGGGTCTGTTTACTTAGACTCACCCTTGAGTCAAAATTAAGCCACCTGGGCTTCTCTGGTGGCGCAGCGGTTAAGAATCCGCCTGCCAGTGCAGGGGACATGGGTTCGAGCCCTGGGCCAGGAAGATCCCACATGCTGCAGAGCAACTAAGCCCCTGCACCACAACTACTGAGCCTGCGCTCTAGAGCCCGTGAGCCACAGCTACTGAGCCCTCATGCCACAACTACTGAAGCCCGCGCACCTAGAGCCCATGCTCTGCAACAAGAGAAGCCAC
>NC_041219.1:35030591-35050362 GCF_002837175.3 Physeter macrocephalus | reverse complement strand
AAGAATCCGCCTGCCAGTGCAGGGGACATGGGTTCGAGCCCTGGGCCAGGAAGATCCCACATGCTGCAGAGCAACTAAGCCCCTGCACCACAACTACTGAGCCTGCGCTCTAGAGCCCGTGAGCCACAGCTACTGAGCCCTCATGCCACAACTACTGAAGCCCGCGCACCTAGAGCCCATGCTCTGCAACAAGAGAAGCCACCGCGATGAGAAGCCTGCGCACCACAACAAAGGGTAGCCCCCGCTTGCCACAACCAGAGAAAAGCCCGCGCACAGCAATGAAGCCCCAACGCAGCCAAAAACTTAAAAAATTTTAAATTAAATTAATTAATTTAAAAAAATTAAGCCACAAATCTATTTCCTGATTTTTCTGGAGGATAATATGTTAATATTTGAAAAATTTCTTCTGTATGAGCTATCAAGTCAAAAAGTATTTCTCATATACACAAGCCTCATAATAGCCATACATTTCTAGAAGTCCATGCCTCTCTTCAAACTACTTCCTTTAGACATTAGAATCTGAATGGGAAAAAAAGTAATTTCATAGAGTTTCTTTCCTTTAAGTAAAAGAATTTAGGGCTTTCCCTGGCGGTCCAGTGGTTAGGACTCAGCGCTTTCACTGCCATGGGTCCGGGTTCAATCCCCAGTTGGGGAACTGAGATCCTGAAAGCCATGTGGTGCAGCCAAAAAAAAAAAAGGAATTATTTTAAAAATTATGGAATACTCTGCCCAAACAGGGCAATAAAGCAATGAAAGTAGTAGCAAAACAAAGCTCTTTAAAAATTAATTATTAGTTGGAAATATAGTTTGATTTTACAGATGAAAAGTTCTGAAACATTTTGACCACAGCTTGTGAGGTGAAGAAGGGGAGGTAACACGAGAATGAGAGGGCTGAGTTTAATTTATTTTCCCCTCATTTTGTTTGCACTAGTAATTTGAGGGAAGAGTTTTTCAATGCTGGCTGTAATTATTAGGCCAAGAGATTTTAGTTGACGTAAGGTTGCAACATTCAGTATGCAGGAAAAACAGAACAAATCAAAGTCAAAATAAGTTTCTCCTCCTGGAGCTATTAGATGAGTGGGAACAGCTTGTACACTAATTGCACAGATGAAGTCATCTTTGTTGTACCAATATTAAAGGCTTGACATAAGAATCTTTCAGTTCCATCTCGCTCTGCTGTATAATGTTAGTGACAGGTATTTAAGAACTGCCTGTTCTGTCCAAAAGGTCCAGTAACTACTGAGTACTATCCAGAGTGTCTATGTACATAGTTAACACTGCTCCCATCTGCTTTGAAGCACAGCAGACCGTCCATGTGGCAGGCACAACTCAGGTTGTAATTCTCCCCTTTGGATTTCATAGTCATCATTTAACTTTTGAAAAAAACATTTTTTTCTCACACTTCAAAGACAGTGAATAAGATTTTGCTTTTCTTTTTTTTAAAGAGGCCACTTTTATTTAAAAACAAACCTACTTGCTTCTTAAATGCAAAAGGACTTACAAAACATAGTAAAATATTTTACATGATGTCTCAGAACCTTCTTAAGTTTATTTTCTTTGTATAATCAGTTCCATTTGGTGGAGATTCCTTGAGGTTATTTCACATTCTGTTAAATGCTAACACACACCAAATTTATAGAATGATAAGGGGTTGTTGGTGTGAAGCAGGAAGGTTCTGCAAAATTAGGCTAAAGTTCAGTATTATGATCAAATGTTTACAATTTCCATTAACCCACAAGGAAAAAAAAAAATTGGAAGCCCTGCAGTTGAATCCAGGAATGCCCTTTCTGAACAGTTACTTGC
This sequence comes from Physeter macrocephalus, assembly GCF_002837175.3. Taxonomy (NCBI): domain Eukaryota; kingdom Metazoa; phylum Chordata; class Mammalia; order Artiodactyla; family Physeteridae; genus Physeter; species Physeter macrocephalus. The sequence continues at coordinate 35,048,559 of NC_041219.1, read as the reverse complement.
TGTTCACCAATGTGAAAGCAAAATGATCCTTCAAATACTCTGGTTTGAGAATTTGCAATTGTTATTTGGTGTTCTAATAGAAGAGATATTGGCTCCAAGCTTTGCAAGAGAGGGGTATTTTGCAGTAACCTCTTCTTTAGAAAGGTTGAGTCTATTTAAATATGTCAGACTACAACTTGCCATGATATGAAAGATATTAATATGAGACCTTCTCCGTTCCTTATCTTTCTTGCTTTTTAATAACCCCAAGTAATGAACCCTTTCAAATTTTTTATATATATAATTTTTATAATATGCAAACTGTACAGAACACCATGGCCATTAAAACAAGCTTACAGGTGCACTAATCTCCCTGGAAACATTGAAAGGCAGATAAACAATTCTGGACAATAGACATGAATACATTAACCTGTTTATTACATTTTGAATTTCTTCCTAGCACACATGTTGACAGCTTCCCTACAAGGGAAAAGCTCAGAAAAATCAGAGGAGATAGAACTATTTTATTTTTGCAATAGAAAATAACATTGAACTTTCTATAGTAGTTCTGTCCAACAGAATAATATAAGCTACATAAAATTATTTTAAATTTTCTAGTAGCCTCATTTCAAAAAGTATACTTTAATAATACATTTTATTTAGTCTAATAAATCTAAAAATGTTATCAACATATAATCCATACAAAAAGTATTTATAGGATGTTTTATGTTATTTTTCTCATACTAAGTCTTTGAAATCTGGTGTGTATTTTATACTCACAGAAAATCTGAATTTGGACCAGTCACATTTCAAATGCTTAATAGCTACACACGCCTAGTGACTAAGGTGTTGGACAGAGCAAGTCTGTAGTGTAGTACATATTCACTGTATTTAAAAAAAGAAATAGAGTCTCTTCAATGGAGATATCTTGCAGATTTTCCTTGAGCTTTTCTGAAGCTCCATTGGTCCCTCCAAGGACTTGACATATTCCTGTCCAGAATAATTATGCCTCAGGGTGCTCTGTATGCTATAAGGAAGCAGGTCAACCTGAAGCTGGTGGTATTTTGCTTCCCTGTATCTTTTGCGTTAACATGTGCCCCAAGCCAAAGATAAACCTTGGCTTCTGGCTATAGTATTAATCTTCTAGTACCCTTCACACTTTAGGGCATCTGGCTCAGCAACCTACTGCTAAAGCTGATTTGAATCCAAGAGGAGGCTCATCCAGTTCTGATGGGCCAAAAGCTGTTGTCAATGTTATCAACCTGAATAGCCTATCAACTAGCACACATTGAGTATCTATTATAGGCTAAGCACTAGCTTAGGTCATAACCTCATTTACTCAGATCCTCAGTTGCTTTCAGCAGTACCTCAGTAGCATCTTCATCTCTGCCTCTATTCCTCAACTCTTAAGTCATCCTCCATAGATCCTCCAGAGTTTGCTTGAACATATCTAATTGTTCTGCCTCCCCAGTGGACCTCTGGGATGGCTCCCACTGTTAATAAATTGCAAACTTTATTTAGTGTTGTATATGAGGCCCACCCTCCTCCCTGGCCCCAACCTATCTCTCAAGCTACACCTCTATCTCGTTCCCTGATTGTGTGGCCTCTCCCCCATATTCTCTCCACACATGCTCCAGCCAAATTGCTTCTTGCCATCCCCTGACCATGCCATATCATTCTTTCATGCCAGGTTTATATACACAGCTTCCTTTGCCTAGAATGCACTTTTCCCTCTTGTTTACATGTCAAAATCCTACTCTTCCATTTTATAAAATCCCAAGTTAATATTCTAGCTTCCCTACTCGTTCTTGTTCCATGGGGGAGCTGCCTACTAATCTGAAACCACCTTTATTTCTGATGGTAGAAGTCAAGATCCATCTGCTCTTTTGGGGAAGTTTTCTTTGTGTTTGTTTTCTTGTTCACTGTCTTGTTTCAGATAGGAGCTGCTACTAATCCAAGAGCAACTCCAATAATGCTCAAACTTCACATAGTATTAATGCCCCAGTCTTATCAAGAATAATCTTGATAAGACAAGGAAAAACAAGTAGAAGTTTTTTTAAAAGTGTACTTGAAAGCTATTTGAAAATAAGGATGAACAGTTTTTAACATAGTCATGTCAAGAAGGGACTAAACATAAGATGTTGACCTTTTAACTTCTTTTTGTGAGCTGAGTCCACATAAGCCCTCATTTTGTGAGTATTTGTTATCCCTTTAGTGTTTTTCAGGGCAGTTTCCCATTCATGCTTTTTACAGCAGAGCTATCAACAATTCACTCTCACATCTCAGCATGTCCCAAGTCAAACTCATCACCATCTCTTTAAATCTGCTCTTTTGGACTCTTCTAGTTCGTTCTGGAAAGGACATCACTTGGAGTTATACCCAACGTGTCCTTCTCCAGTGCTCCTGACAACAAATAAGTTGCCACATCCTCCTCTTATTTACCTCTACAGTGTCTCAGACAATCATTCCCACCCTGCTATTCTCACTGACAACATCCTAGTTCAGGCCCATGTTGCCTCCCATATACCCTTGGAATCACCTCCAGTCCTGTTTCCCTTTAACTCCTAGATTCCAACATTTATCAAGGTTTCTAAAGCCCAGCTCAAAGCATGTCACCTCCCAGCTCAAAAACCCTCAGTTCCTCACCATTACCTAATAAAGTCCAAATTCTTTAGCCTGACATTCAAAGCCCACCGATGCTCTGACCCCAATATAATGTTATAATGTGATCTCCTTACTCCCCTACATGTACTACAGCCAAAATATACTCATTGTGCCCCAAATACGCCCTGCCCATCCTAGCATCTGGCCTTTGTCTGTGGTGTTTTTGTCTCTTCTTACTTCCCTAACTTCTTGCTGATTGAAATATGACCCCATCCTTCAAGTCCCAGTCAAAACCACTACCTCTTCCATGAAGTCCTTCTGGATTTTCCAGCAGGAAATAATCTTTTGGTCCTTGTGTATACTTTTTTTGTATTTTTATTCTGATCCTTACTACAGCTTACATTGTAAACTTGTTTGTGTATGTATGTGTGTCAATATCTTGTATATGCTCAGATTATAAAGTTCATTTCATTGATGAACAGATATTTATTGAGTACCTACTATGTGCTAGTGCAATACAGAAAACAGAGAGCAAGCTGGACATAGAGTATCCATTTTGAACAACCATCCTACAGCACCTAGCATGTATGTTGCACTTTGTAAGCACTCAATGATTCCTTGTCGAATACATGACTGAATTCCTAATTTTACTGAAAAATGCTTTTCCAGACAGTTTTATTTTCAGACCAGAAAAGTAAGAATAGGAATTAAATTGAAAAGGCTTCAGAGAGGCTGAACTAGGAGTTCACAGCATATATGTGTTTGTCTCTTGCACAGTTTAGCCATGGAGACCCTGGCCAAGCCCTCACACAGAGTCCTTTGCCCTCTGTTTACACACATCTTTAACAATAATAATCATGACAACAACCACAGCGAGCTTGAGTATTTGATTTCCAAGCTCGTTTCAGATGAGAAGCAGCAAATTAGGAGCAGGGAGTAGAAATGGCACAATTAGTCACACTGGCATCGGTGAGACTGACAGTCCAGCATCAAGGGATGACCCAAAAAAGCTAAAAAACAAAACAACAATTAAAAAACAAACCAGCAATCTGCAGCCATTTAGAATAGGGACAAACAGTTCTGCATACCTCCAAAGGGCCTGAGGGCTTCTCAGTGTTATAGCACAATAGTACTTTTAATGACAGCCTCAAGTCATCAAGCTGGATTATGTTTATAATGCACTATTTTAGAAGGCAGGGAAGATTAATATATTGGAAATGTTTCCATTCAAGATAATTAAAACTCAGCCATCTATTAAACTCACTTATCCAGAACTACTCTCTCCGACCCCCACCCACAGGCTCTGGAGCCAGGGTTTTATTGTACTTCCTCGCATTACTTGATTCATTTGCCTCAGAACATTCGTTGGCTCTTGCATCTAGTTCAATTTTCATTCAATAAGTTTTATTTCCATTCTATTTGCACATTCTGCAAGGGCCAGTGGAGGACACAAAAGATTTGAAAAGTCTAGACCGTAGGCTTGTCTTGGAGATGCTCAAGGTCTTGTTGAGGAGATAAGACCTACATCCTTGAACCAACATAAGGACACAATAGAGAAATGCAAATAAGTGTATTGTGAAACAAACTTTGCAATGAAGGATCATTTGGGACTTGATCCTTCTTGACTAGGGCTAATCAAGATTTCTTAGATATGAGACTCTGAGCCAGAAATGGAAGATTTAGGGTAAAGAAAACAGCACAAAGAGGAATGCATACCAGAGGCAAGAAAGAGTAAATTGTGTGCTGGCAATTGTCAAGAGCCCACCTGGCAGACTGAGGATGAGGGCCCTGCTTGGGAATAATATGAGATAAGTTTGAAGCATTCCACCGTTTTGTACAAATCCCTGTCATCTTTCTAAAATCACGTCTTAGTCTGCTCAGGCTGCCATAACAAAATACCATAGACTGGGTGGCTTAAACAAAAAAATGTATTCTCACAGTTCTAGAGGCTGGGAAGTCCAAGATCAAGGTAGAAGCCAATTTGGATTCTGGTGAGGGCTGCTCCCTGACTTGCAGACAGCCGTGTTCCGGCTGTGTCCTCACATGGGGGAGAGAGAGAGAGAGTAAGCTCTCTGGTGTCTCTTCTTATAAGGACACTAATCCCATCATGAAGTGCCCACCCTCATGACCTCATCTAACTCTAATTACCTCCCCAAAGCCCCATCTCCAAATACCATCACATTGGAGGTTAGGCCTTAAACATATGAATTTGACAAGGGTAGGGGGTTGTGGATGGGGACCCAACATTCGGTCCAAAACAGGTCATATGAATGTAAATCCCTGCATCTTTTTTTTTTCTTTTTTTTTTTTTTTTTTTTGGCTGCATTGGGTCTTTGTTGCTGCGCGCGGGCTTTCTCTAGTTGTGGCGAGCAGGGGCTACTCTTCATTGCAGTGCGCGGGCTTCCATTGTGATGGCTTCTCTTGTTGTGGAGCATGGGCTCTAGGTGCGCAGGCTCAGTAGTTGTGGCTCGTGGGCTCTAGGGCGCAGGCTCAGTAGTTGTGGCCCACGGGGCTTAGTTGCTCTGCGGCATGTGGGATCTTCCCAGACCAGGGATCGAACCCGTGTCCCCTGCATTGGCAGGCAGATTCTTAACCACTGCACCACCAGGGAAGTCCCCCTGCATCTTTTGAAAAGCTCAAAAAATGAAGTTTGATATACAGATTGGTATTTGTCTTCAATCATGTCATTTTACTCGAGAGTTTACATAACAGCTAGTTGCAAGCTACAAAACTGACTTGATTTGCTTTCTCTACATTCATTTTCCAAAAAAAAAAAGAAGAAAGAAAACCGGAAATGTAAAGTTCTCCTTTGGTTAGAAGCTCTGGAAGTATTCTACTTTTAGAAGACATCATCCAGTGTATCTGAAGCTTTGGATGATGGTTAACAGATTCATGAGTAATTGCATATAAACACAAACAGTGGGCTGAAACTTTCTACAGCTTGTTAACTGGTAAAGACTGGAGATTTATCAGCCTGTTAAAACGAGGTTCTGACAACTGTGCTTTTACCTTTCTCGCTAGACTATAAACTCTGGGAGGATGGGGTAAGTGTTTTCCCCAGCGTCTAGACCATCATCTACCACAGAAATGGGACTTAGTGTTAAGTGAAAAACTAAATAAATGATTGGATGCAAGACAAATTAATTTGTTAACATTTGACTAAAGTAAACATATATTTCTCAGAATTAACTTAGCCTGAATTGGCTGAGATGCTTATGACTGGTGGATTATGCCTATTTAACAAATTAAAAGCAAACCACAAAAATCAAGGATTTTAAACTAATTTTTTCCCAGACATGTTCGTTGTAAATCCAATACACGTACTCTGTTGAACTGGCTGCTTTGTGTAATTGAGAGCCAATTTCAACGTTCACATGACAATGAAAACCTCAAGCTTAAATTTATTAATACGTTGCCTTGGCAGAACACCAGGCCTCTTAATAGCAAAATATGGAGAGAAAGGATATTAGTCTCCAAAGACTTGAGTTTGATTTTGAAAATAAACTGATGTTGTTCTTTAAAGATCATTCATAAGGAGACATAACTGGAGATGTGGACTATAAAGAAATTTAAATGAAAAATGATTCAAAGTACAGAGAATCAGAGTTTCAGCATGGTATTTGGTTGGAAGGCCCAGGGATCAAAATATTTAAGTGTTTTAGGTCCCACCTTAGCAATTCAAATCCTGAATAGTTGATAATGCATCGATCTGATAACTCCTTATCTAGACATACTTAACAAATAATTTGCCAAACACACTAGGATATGGAACAGAAGAACTACATATTCAACCAGATGGATCCCAGAAAAGGAGACTTCATCATTTCTAGTAACCATGGTTGTCATTTATTTAGCACATACCAGGTATCTGTCTAGCACTATGTCAAGTGACATACAGACTTACCTAATCCTTACAAAACCCCCATTGAGCAGATGAGGAAACTAAGGCTTAAAAATATGTTAAATAAATTACCCCTTAATTGATTACCCCAAATCAACAAGCCTGTAAATCCACTCCGTTTTGTTCCACTGCTCCTCAAAAGATGGTCCTTGAACTGGCAACATGAACATCACCTGGGAACTTTCTGGAAATCAGTCCCGAACTCCACACAGACTTAATGAATCAAAATCACTGGCTGTGGGACCTAGGAATCTGTTTTAACCAGCTCTCCAGGAGATTCTAATGCACACTGAATTTTGAGAAGTACATCTCTATCCTACTCTATTTCTCCAAACTTTAGCAAATATTTATATTTCACTTTTCCAGTGCAGTTTCTTACAAAACCCAGAAAATTAATATCACATTCCTTTCTTTGTTTGAATTATGTGAACAATAGTCACTAGACTAGAAACCTTAATTCCTACAAATAGAATATATAAAATGAGCCCCAAGGAAAACAACCCAATGGCATTATTATCCATCTAAAATATGAACAAGGGCTACAGTGATTGGAATTCTTTCAAGACCTGACTACACATATTGGTTTAGGATTAAAACAGAATCACTTAGCTCATTCTAAGCTTTAACAGATAAAATAGATTTTTAGTATAAGCTCAGAAAGAGTATCTTGCCAAGAGGGCAAGAGTAACCATCCGGTGTGCTGTGACAAAAGTGAAATATAATATATGTAAAGGGCAATCAGAATTCCAGTCTATTGCTATGAATGATTATCTTGCCAGGTAATGAAATGTATTGACATTACTGCTGAGCTGTCATTGGCATGTTATACAGACATTGAGATTTTCTAAGCAAAGTTACTGGAAGTCATTCAAATATGTATAATGGTGTAATGGGTGAAATGGAGACTTTCTCTTTCAAAAAAAATTTTGTTCCAAATTCCTTGATGAGAAAATATTTGGAATAAAGCACAATAGATTTATATACAGACTTATATGGCTGAAATTGATTTTTGTTTCCCTGGGAATTTAAGAATCTTTTTAATAGTTGAGAGCTGGTGTACAGCTGCAAGAGGTTGGCTTAATACGGAGCCAATATTTATGCTTTCTTGATAGAACAAATGCGAGTTCTCGCTCTGTTTTCTATCTTACTTTTCTTGAAAGCCTGGCAACACTGGGATATAATACTTGCTTCTTCAAAATGTTTCTAAATTGTTCACTGTTTTGTATTTAATCTTGAAGCTGCTTTATTTATAATATTATTAAACCTCAAAGAAACACATATGGTGGAAGAGAATGGAGAAATTCTGTGATTTCACTGTTTTATTCTTCTTTAATAGAATTTATGTGAAACCAAAAATTATTCAAGTTTGTGTTTTTATTTTCAAGGAGTGTGTCCATGCCTTGCAACAGGATGCCTTAAACAGATGAGTAAATCACAGTACACAATAAATTTTATGGCTGAAGAAATTAATTCTGCGGAAATCTCCCTCTAACAGGTGAGTGAAGATTTATGTAGATATTTGTTATCTTTATATTTAAATAAAGCAAGCACAGTCTTGAAAAAATACAAACGTATTTTTGTCCAAATGCAGATCCAGCACAATTGCAGCCAGTACCCTCAACTTCTTAATAATTTCTAGGTTTTCTCTAGCCTTACATATTTATTCCTACTGCTTACCATTTGCCTACTATATTGAGGATCTACTAAAGGCCAGTATTATGCTTGTGTTTTACCTGGCTATCATATGTACAGGTGCAGTACTCTGACATATGGTAAGCACTCAAGCAAATATTATTATCTACATACAACTGCTGCAAAAAAAAATTTGCCTGTAGACAAACTAATTTATGCTTCTTGGATCCTAGGTCTCACTAGCAGAGTTTTGACATCAGATATACCATCTTTTAGCATGCATAGCAGGAATCCAACTGGTCAGTGTAATGTAGTGGTTAAAATCAGGGACACTGGCACCAGACAACCTTGGTTCCAGTCCGTGTTCTACTGCTCATTACCTATGAGACCTTGAACCAGACGTCCAGCTTCCTATGCCCCTGTTTCTTATCTCATAGATCTGTTGTACAGATTAACTCAGAGAGTGCTTGGAAAAGTGTTTGGTGTGGGGTAGGTGGACAATATATGGTAGCCATCATTGTTATTCTCTGGGCCCATTTCATCACCTGTAAATGGATGCAGTAAACAAGCAGACCTTATGGAATTTCTGTTATGTGGAAGTCTAGAGGTTCCATGAGGTCAAGAACCATGTATGTCTTTTCACTATTGGATCCTAGCACATAGCATAGATTCCTGGCATACAAATAAAAATTTAAGTGAATGAATAAATGAAATAAATAAATATATATATATATATATATATATATATATATAAATAAAGCAATTGGCACAGTGCCTGACACATAGCAAGTGTTCAAAATGAGGGCTGTTTTAAGTATGCTTAACTATCTTGTGGACTCCCTTAATAGTTTAGTTCAAGCCAGACCTCTGTCCATACTACTGGGAAGTTTTCAGAGGGAAGTCTTCATTCCCTGGAACTAAGACCTCCAGGAAGCTCTACCCAGTGGCGTTATGGAATAGCTCCTTATGCCTTGACTAGAAAGGAGTTAGTGGTAAGGGCATTGGGCCAGAAATCCAGGTCACGTCCTGGCTTGACAATTTCATAGTTGTGTGGCCTTCACCAAGTCATTTCACCTATTTGAGTCTGTTCCCTCAATTGTAAGATAAATGGTTTGGATTGAAAGATCCTCTTCTAATTCTGGATCTCTGTAATTTCAGAAATTATATCATAACTCTTTGTTCCTGAATATGTGAACAATTTTTATGAGTTATCTCTCACGTATGTAGCATGCCTATTATACACACACATGCACACACATGCACACACACACAAATGTGTATATATGAGTCAGCAATGCCTGCTGTGAATTTTTCATCCAATACTGGAACTTCTCTTCTGGAACAATGAATTCCTCTCTCCATTTGTACCTTTCTTGGTGATGCCTGGTTGTGAATTATACATTTAGATTTGGCATCCATATTAGATTAGAACTGAGAAATGTTCTAAAAGGAAGCCTTGATTAAGAAAAATTAATGACTTATTTTGTCCATTCCAGCCCAATGTAATTTTCCTCCTCCATACTTATCCAGTTTTTCTTGTTTGTGCCAATTATATGTCAGATTTTGAACCTGAGTCTCTCTCATCAGAGTCAGTGAACTTTCTACTCTACACTGTCTTTCAAACAGCTGCTTGCCTTGTCAAATCCCATCAGTCTAAACATCTCCCTGGAAGCAGATCTGTTTATTATGTTTATTTGAATTCCACCTTTCCAAACACACACACACAGTTGTGAACATAATAGGTGCACAGTAAATGTATGTTGAGTAAATGGAAGATAAAAAGGACACACTGGGCCTTCTTCAGTTTTGTGGCCTCATTTCTCTCCTAGAATTCTTTTTTTGGATCAAAACAGGAAGTGGTAAGGTTATCACATGAATAGAAATCACTGAGTTGTGACAAGTGCCAAACTGGCTCTAAGGCATCAAGGAAGTCAAAGCTTAGTCCTTTCTGTTTCTTTCCCAGCATTCACAGGCCTGAACATCAATCACCCCATCCTATGCAGCCTCTGTAGACAGCAGCCTGGTTAGCCTGGCCCTAACCAGGCCCAGGGATCCCTGAACTTTTCGTATTCTACACCAAAGAGTTTTTGCTGGGCTTATTAAAGTATATTTTGGGAGAGGTTGATCAGCTCTTTGGTTTTGTTACCACTCATATATATTTCAAAGACTGCAAAAATAAAAGATTGAACAAGCCATTATTTCTTATCATGGAGATGAGAGAGCTCATACTTAAACGAGAGTAATAAATGCAATTTTGGAATCTACTGGATACTCTTTTGAAAAGTAGGTAGTCATGATCAATCTAGGAAGATTGCAGTAAACTTAGCACTTGAATTAGGCAAGTTTAAACTGACAACTATAATAAGCAGTCTTCAACTTCCAGAAGCTTTACATAATAAAACTTTATGCTGACTCATGCAATAGTGTAATGCAAGTATTCTTGGTTAGCCAGGGATGCCCCAAATAGTATCTCAGGGACCCAGGTTCTTTCCGTTTTGTAGTGCCACCACTTCTAGATCTTCAGAGTCTTCTCCATTGAACTGCAGGAGGAAAAGAGAGAGATTGGAAGAGTGGAAGATTAAGCAGAAAGTTTTTGTAGTCCAGGCTTAGATACATATCACTTCCTGCCCACATTTTATTGGCCAGAATGCAGGCATATGGTCACACCTAACTGCAGGGAAGGCTAGGAAAAGCAGTCTAGCTGAGTGCCCAGTAAGAAAAGGAACTGGGGTAAAGTGAACTCACAGCAGTCTCTGCCACAGCTCTACATGTGTACTTCCCATCCAACATCATGATGTTAGCAGTGTTCCATGTAAAGGGCCAATAAATGGTTGCTCTTTTTATAACTAGTACATCTGATAAAATCTAATAACCATTATCTGAGAATATATGGAGCAAAGCCAAGTGTTAATTGTGGGCTATGATAAATAAGACATGACCTTGGCCCCTAAGAATTTTGTACTAAAACAGAACTCTCAACCCACTCTTTTTTTTTTTTTTTTTTTGGCTCTGCTGCGTGGCCTGTGGGATCTTAATCCCTGGACTAGGAATCGAACGGGGGGCCCTGACAGTGAGAATGCTGAGTCCTAACCACTGGACCGCCAGGGAATTCCCTTTTTTTTTTCTACTTTTTCCTTTTTTTTTTTCCCACCAACTCTAAAATGGAGAAGAATAAGGTAAGGATAGAGGTGAAAGTCTTTTGTAGCATACGTCTTATTATATGTCTGTCTACCATAACTTTAAGCCACTCAAGACAGACCTGATAACACACCTTTGTGTTCATGGTCTTTATTCACTGCCTGGCATACAGCAAGTATTATAGAAGTGATTTTTTAAAATGCAAATTATTTATTTATTTATTTTTGGCTGCGTTGGGTCTTCGTTGCTGCGCACGGGCTTTCTCTAGCTGCAGCGAGCAGGGGCTGCTCTTCATTGCGGTGCACGGGCTTCTCATTGCGGTGGCTTCTCTTGTTGCAGAGTACGGGCTCTAGGCACACAGGCTTCAGTAGTTGTGGCTCACGGGCTGAGTAGTTGTGGCTCATGGCCTCTAGAGCGCGGGCTCAGTAATTGTGGCCCACGGGCTTTGTTGCTCCGCAGCATGTGGGGCCTTCCTGGACCAGGGCTTGAACCCATGTCCCCTGCATTGACAGGCGGATTCTTAACCACTACACCACCAGGGAAGTCCTAGGGCAATAGTTCTTAACAGGGCTGTGTGTATGCATGGGAAGAGGGGGATCTGTCTGATTTACCTATTATTGAGTAATAACTACTCCCAAACTTAATGGTTTAACACAATCATTTATTTTGCTGATGATTTTGTAGGTCAGGAATCTGGGAAGGACTACACTAGATAGTTTTGTTCCACATGGTATTAGCTGTAGTGGCTGGGCCTAGAGGATCCACTTTCAAGATGGTTCCTTATTTACACATAGTGCCTCAGTGTTCTACACTTGGGGTCTTATACTTTGAGCTGCTCCATACGGCTTGGGTTTCTCCTGTCATGGTGGTCTCAGGATACCTAATCACATTCCTTACAAGAGGCAGGAGTTAAAGCTACCAGGTCAGTAAAGGGCCATGCCCAGAACTGGCAGTGTCACTTCTATTACACTTTACAGGACCTAACCACATTCAAGAGGTTGAGAAATAGACTCTACCTCTTGATGGGGAAAATGGCACAGCCACACTGTGGAAGGGCATGTCGGATGGGAAATACTGGGGATCATCTTTGGAAAATACTAACTGCTACAGGAATGTCCACCCAAGTCACTGAGGAGCTTTTTCAAATTATGGCCATCATGCTTCCAAGTTTTAAATAGGTTCCACAGAGAATTCTGATACCTATCCCCAGCTCAGACGTAGTGTAGAACAGAAAGAAAAAGTGGCTCAGGACCAAAATGTAAAAAGAACAACTCTGAATAGGGAGTTCCTGCTGATAGACCAGAGATGAAAGATATGAGCTAGAGGCATGATGGGAGCCAAAGGAGGAGATGATTTCAAGGAGTGTGTGGTCAGAAGCACCAAATGCTGTAGAGGCGGTGAGAATGAGGAGAAATAGGCAGAGGCTGACAAATATGGCTTTGAAAGCTCTCCAAGTGTCTCTGAACTCTGTTTCAGTTAGCGTTGGAATCCAGAATCAGAAGCTTACAAACTGAGTCTGCAACCAGAATAGGTTCCATTTTGTCCCGCAGTAGTTTGGCTATCCTCATGAAACCCTATTTGTAAGGACTGAAATAGCAGTTATCTGACAGCAATACACAATCTGCAAATGAGAAAAATTGTGACAGACTTTACAGGTAGTTAAAGGGTGAACTTCAAGAAAATGGAGACATTTCCCTTCTGCTCCTCCCTTTTATCTTTGCAAGTAAGTTCTTTGGCAGTTAGTTTGGTGCTTTTCTTTGTTTGGGATATCAAGTCAGAATCAGTGTATCAGCTAGCTCTTGCTGTATAACAAATCACCCCAAAAGTCAGTGGCTCATAATCAGGGGTCTGCAAACTACAACCTGTGGGCCAGATGCCTGTCTTTGTAAATATAGTTTTATTTAGACATAGCTGTGTCTGTTCATTTACATATTATCTGCCTATGTGTTTATCTGTTTTTTGTACTACAGTAAACAGAGGGGAGGTACCACAGAGCATATGCCTCATGAACTTATAATATTCACTATCTAGCCCTTTAAAAAAAAAAGGTTTGCTCGATTCTGCTTAAAAGATAAGTATGTATTATTGCTAATGAGTCAGCTGGGTAGTTTTTCTGGTCTCAGCTAGGCTCATTCATGATCAGCTGTGAGCTCTGATGCTTAGGCTAGGTTCTGTCATATGTCCTGGTTGACTGGTTGTTGGCTAGTCTGACTTTAGCTGGAGTAACTGGGATCTTCCCCTATGACTTTTCATTCTCTAACAGGGTAGTCTAGGCTTGTCCTTACGGTGATAATAAGATTCCAATAGAATAAGTGGAAACACGTAAGAACTCTTGAGACCAAGGCTCCAAAGTGGCACACCATCACTTCCACCACATCCTACCATTCCACTACATGTGATATTGACCAAAGCAAGTAACAAGGGCAGCCCAGGTTCCAGAGGCGATGAGAGAACCTGCTAAGTTATAATTGCAAAGATGTCGATACAGGGAGGCATGAAGTATCTGGGCCATCTTTGCAACCAATCTACCGCATAGAGTATAGAAAGCACACCAGGCTGGACTTGAGAGAACTGAGGTCAGATCCTGACTTGGCTGTAAACTCACTCTGTGACCTTACACAAGTCACTCAGTCTCTCTGGGCCTTAGACTCCTTAGCTCTGAATTCTACATTCATATTAAAAAATGCCATATCCTCTTCTTGTTTGCATTCAACAAATGTTTATTTTCTTGAAATATTTTTTAACGAGACTCGAAAATACTCTCTGTTTTCTAATGTGGTATTACTTGGGGCCAGCATAAGCGAAAAACATCTGCTTTTATTTCATTCCTTTGACAGGGATTCTAAATATTTGTAATTTACATGAAAAAAATTACAAAGGTCATACTGGGTTTCTTTCAAATATGAAGAAAGAGAAAAGGTTTTGCAAATGAAAGGGATAGAAGCCACCTTAGCAGGAGAATAATCTGAAGATGGTGTTTGCTCAGAATGACTCAAAATCCCCAAGTCCTTGCCTTTACCAGGAAGTCCTGATAGATAAGTAATATAAGAGAGATTTAGGTTAATAAACTCTCTGGAAAGTGCTATAAGAAGGGTTATAATGACTGGGTTTGCTTTATGCTTGTCAATCCCTTTCCAAATGAAACTAGTAAGAGTGGTGTAAGCCTGGATATTCCTGGATCAGCCATTGGGAAGATCCTCAAGCAGTATCCTTCCTACCCAGCCCCCAACAGGGCTCTCCAGGCATCTGCCTTCAGCAAGGCCAAGGCTAAAACAGAGTTTACACAGCTGGACCTGGGTTTCATGTAGATCTTCATTCTTTGTAATCTGGTTCTCAATGCTACTTTGGGATACTTCTGAAGATGGGGAGCCAATTTAGCTCCAGTCATCAAGCAGATTACTAATCAGCCCTCCCATTTCCAAATCCAGACCATTTTACTTCAGCTTGGTCCCTTCCTCCATCTCCCTAGCTACTACTCGCTGTCCATTCCCAGCTTCATGTCTTGTTCATAATTTCCCTTCCTCCTCTTTCTCCTTCTGTTCCTCTTATTCAGATCCTAATCAGAGGACTTCCCTGGTGGCACAGTGGTTAAGAATCCACCTGCCAATGCAGGGGACACGGTTTGATCCCTGGTCTGGGAAGATCCCACATGCCGTGGAGCAACTAAGCCCATGTGCCACAATTACTGAGCCTGTGCTCTACAGCCCACATGCCACAACTACTGAAGCCCGTGTACCACAACTACTGAGCGTGTGCTCTACAGCCCGTGAGCTACAACTACTGAGCCTGTGCTCTAGAGCCCGTGCTTCACAACAAGAGAAGCCACCGCAACAAGAAGCCTGTGCACCACAACGGAGAGTAGCCCCTGCTCACCACAACTAGAAAAAGGCCACGTGCAGCAACGAAGACCCAACGCAGCCAAAAAAAATCCTAATCAGAGTTCAGAGCCAGGCCAAATTCTGCTTCTACCTGGAGCTTCCCCTGCCAACTTGAGGCCTCTGTGACCTCTCCCACAAAGGCATGAGTTACCCAAGAGGCAGGCTGAGTATGTGCACAGAGCAGTTGTAAGTTAGGGTTCTTACCTTACCACACACAAACACACACACACACACACACACACACACAGAAAACCTCAGATTCAGTGAATGTATCCAGAATTTTGAAATGGAAAATCTAGAAAGAATTTATTTTAGCATATGCAACCTTTGTGACATTTCAAGAAAAAACATTTATTCTGCATTACATGGGGAGGAGGGGCACAAAAAGGGGTACTTTTTTCAGTTTAGGGTCTTTAGAGTTCTTTTGTACTATATTGCACTTACTGTGTTTTCCACAGACTTTGGCGTTTAATCGTATGTGTATGACCAAGTGGTTGAGTACGTGGAATCTTAACTCTATCACCCACTAGCTCTGTGACTTTGGGCCAACTATTTGTGGCAGATAGTCTCCAATCATGGCTGTCATCAACCTCTTCCCTCCCTGCCACTCCTCCATTGAGAGTTGAAACTTGTTTCCCCTTCTCTTAAATCTTGCTGGGCCTGTAACTGTTTGACCAACAGATCATAGCAGAAGTAACATTCTGAGACTTCTAAGGCCAGGCCTTAAGCAAACTGGAAGGTTCAGTTTTTTCCTCTTGCAATGCTCCTTCTTGGAGTCCAGCTGCCATCCCAGGAGAGGCAATGGAGGAGCATGGATGTACTCTGGTGGGAAGTCCCAGCTCTGCTCCCAGCTGACATCCAGCACCAATTGCCAGCCCAAACCATTTGGAGCAAACCATCTGGATGTTCTAGCCTGGTCGAGCCTCCAGATAAATGCATATGGACATAGGCAGACAACATCACATGGAGCAGAAGAACTGCCCAGCTGAGCCCAATCAACTCAGAATCATGAGATATAATAAAATAGTTGTTGCCTCAAGCCACTAAGCTTTGGGGTGGTTTGTTATATAGCAATAGATCATTGAAATAGTATCTAATCCAAACCTAGATTTGGTTTCTTCCCCTATAAAATGGAGTCAATAATAGTACCTATTTCAGGGCTTCCCTGGTGGTGCAGTGGTTGAGAATCCGCCTGCCGATGCAGGGGACACGGGTTCGGGCCCCGGTCTGGGAAGATCCCACATGCCGCAGAGCGGCTGGGCCCGTGAGCCATGGCCGCTGAGCCTGCACAACCGGAGCCTGTGCTCTGCAACAGGAGAGGCCACAACAGTGAGAGGCCCGCGTACCACAAAAAAAAAAAAAAAAAAAATAGTACCTATTTCATAGGATTGGTTTAAGGATCAAACAAGATGAAATGTATGGTAAAGTGCTTAGTGATGTTATGCTATTTATGTTATGTTCTAATTACTACATTATTTTATTGATTGATTGATTGATTGATTGGCTGTACCACATGGCTTGCAGGATCTTAGTTCCCTGACCAGGGATGAGTCCTAACCACTGGAATGCCAGGGAATTCCCTATTTTAAAACATGCAAGGAGAGGCTCTGTCACTGGTTAAAAAATTTCAAGAATCACAGTGCAGGAGGTGGTGGGGCAGGAGAGAAAAGGAAGATATAGAAAATAAATGGTACTAATATTTATTGGTAACCTACTATGTTCCAGGCCCCACACTGGGTTTTTACATATATGATCGCACTGGCTCGTCACAGAAGCCTTGTTAGGCACATGTTTTTACCCTTTATACCGTTCAGTGGAGGTTCAGAGAGGTTAAGTAATTTACCCAAGGTCCCACAGCTGGGAGTGACCAGAGAGGAGTACAAGTGGGCTTCAAAGTGTACTGTCTGACTGCAAAGCCCATTCTTTTTTTTCTTTTTAACCCTCCTACAGATCTTGGACAGAGGGGCTTCCTGAGATCTTTCAAAATGTAATTATTGTTTTCAATGAGAAATTAAACATTCAGTCAGACTCTATTCAATCCAACCAATATTTTGCTTCTGGTAGGAATATTGATGAAAATTTGAAAACAACCCCCAAAGTGCTGTACTTCCGGTAATAAATTATTACAAACCTACCATCAAGAAATCTAGATAAATCTTTCATGATACTAGTTATTTTTATCTTATGTCATATCTCTGAGAAACAACTTCCAGGCATGTAAAATTGTACTTCCTTTTATTTTTTTTTCTAAAATATCACCTTTAACCCTCTAGGAAGGGCTGCCCCATTATGCCTGTATACATTAATGCTTAATTTTTTTTAACATCTTTATTGGAGTATAATTGCTCTACAATGTTGTGTTAGTTTCTGCTGTATAACAAAGTGAATCAGCTATATGTATACATATATCCCCATATCCCCTTCCTCTTGCGTCTCCCTCACACCCTCTCTATGCCACCCTGCTAGGTGGTCACAAAGCACCGAGCTGATCTCCCTGTGCTTTGCAGCTGCTTCCTACTACCTATCTGTTTTACATTTGGTAGTGTATATGTGTCAGTGCTACTCTCTCACTTCGTGCCAGCTTACCTTTCCCCCTCCCCATGTCCTCTAATCCATTCTCTACATCTGCATCTTTATTCCTGTCCTGCCCCTAAGTTCATAAGAACCTTTTTTTTTTTAGATTCCATATATGTGTGTTAGCATACAGTATTTGTTTTTCTCTTTCTGACTTACTTCACTCTGTATGACAGCCTCTATGTCCATCCACCTCACTACAAATAACTCAATTTGGTTTCTTTTTATGGCTGAGTAATATTCCATTGTGTATATGTGCCAC
>NC_041219.1:35029262-35029941 GCF_002837175.3 Physeter macrocephalus | reverse complement strand
TGATTTATGTCATAGTGTGTTCTGCCTATGTTTTCCTCTAAGAGTTTGATAGTGTGTGGCCTTACATTTAGGTCTTTAATCCATTTTGAGTTTATTTTTGTGTATGGTGTTAGGGAGTGTTCTAATTTCATTCTTTTACATGTAGCTGTCCAGTTTTCCCAGCACCACTTATTGAAGAGGCTGTCTTTTCTCCATTGTATATTCTTGCCTCCTTTATCAAAGATAAGGTGACCATATGTGTGTGGGTTTATCTCTGGGATTTCTATCCTGTTCCATTGATCTATATTTCTATTTTTTGCCAGTACCATACTGTCCTGATTACTGTAGCTTTGTAGTATAGCCTGAAGTCAGGGAGCCTGATTCCTCCAGCTCTATTTTTCTTTCTCAAGATTGCTTTGGCTATTCGGGGTCTTTTGTGTTTCCATACCAATTGTGAAATTTATTGTTCTATTCTGTGAAAAATGCCATTGGTAGTTTGACAGGGATTGCATTGGATCTGTAGATTGCTTTGGGTAGTAAAGTCATTTTCAGTGTTGATTCTTCCAGTCGGATAACATGGTATATCTCTCCATCTGTTGGTATCATCTTTAATTTCTTTCATCAGTGTCTTATAGTTTTCTGTATACAGGTCTTTTTTCTCCCTAGGTAGGTTTATTCCTAGGTATTTTATTCTTTTTGT
>NC_041219.1:35028403-35028684 GCF_002837175.3 Physeter macrocephalus | reverse complement strand
TTTCAATTTCAGTGCTTGTGATCGGTCTGTTCATATTTTCTATTTCTTCCTGGTTCAGTCTCGGAAGGTTGTACATTTCTAAGAATTTGTCCATTTCTTCCAGGTTGTCCATTTTATTGGCATATAGTTGCTTGTAGTAATCTCTCATGATCCTTTGTATTTCTGCAGTGTCACTTGTTACTGCTCCTTTATCATTTCTAATTCTGTTGATTTGAGTCTTCTTTTTTTCTTGATGAGTCTGCTAATGGTTTATCAATTTTGTTTTGCTTCTCAACGAACAG